>NC_034595.1:21492489-21523949 GCF_900095145.1 Mus pahari | reverse complement strand
AGTGAGTTCCATGACAGCCAGGGCTACACAGAGAAACCCTGTCTTAAAAAAAAAAAAAAAAAAAAAAAAAAAGAAAAGAAAAGAAAAGAAAAGAAAAGAAAAGAATTCAAATGGAAAACACAAATAATCTGCAGTGACACAAAGCAAACCACAAGCTGCAGAGTGCCATGAGGGACAGGAGATGGGGTGATTGACAGCAAAAGCAGGAGGAACGATTCTGAAGTGAAGGAAGTACTGCTTGCTTTGATTCTGGTAATACCGAAACTAAATATAATAATAATAATAATAAAATAATAATAATAATAATAATAATAATAATAATAATAATAAAAAGAACCATCTAACTGCACACTAAATACTGGTGCCTTTTACAGAATGTAAATTATAACTCAATAAAACTGATTTAAAGAATATACCTCCAGATGTGTACTCTTGTATGTCCAGAGATTCCAATGTCACCCATGGGTCTGGGGAATGGAGGTCACCTTTCTCATGAGTCAGCCCACATATGACCTGGCTTTATTAATTTCATCAGATACTTACTGATTCTATTAGTAGACACAGTCCCCAGCATTCTTATGTACTGATTCATATATGATGCATTTGACTTTATTTCTGCAAATCGCCAGACTGTATCAGGCATTTTCCTGAAATGTTTGAGGCATGGTGAGGTATTTGTAAATACATTAAGGTTAAACTATGATTAAATTCTGAACACTGAGCATAGCTTTGCTGAGACTTCTTTTCTATAGTACCAGAGACATGATACTAACCAAAAGTTGCCAAAATACTCCAGCTGTCATGCTTTTATAGCATCTCAGTTTTTCTTATATTTTTTCCCCTGACACACACCATTTAAGTAAATATCCTAAACTTTGTACATTTCCACATTCCAATTGATCTGCTCATGTATTTCCTTTCCAAAACAGTAATTCTCCTAAAAATGGATCACCATTTGTCTTTCTGTTGTCCCTAAATTCATACAGAGGAAAACTACAAAATTTTAATTATTAGAAACAACAAATTTGTTTACGTGATCCTCTTCCTCATCTGAGTGCCTCTTTATTTTTCATTTACCAGAATAGATCAATGGTTATTGTTAAAGAGACAGGAAAATGGCATGGGTTGATTAATATATGCTGTTTATGGTATTGGGGTACATTATGTGAAGGTATTTCTCTGTATATCCATTGGTTAATTTTGTACCAGAAAAGAGTTAAATGCTGGCAGGATCTTAGAACTGTTCCATCTTCATTAGCCTGGAGGCAACATATAAATGGATGTAATAAAGATCTAGTGGACAATACCTGTGCAGAAAGCGGAGGCTAGGTCTTGTGGAGAGAGGGGAGGATGCTGGGAGCAAAAACATAAGTAGGAGATTCAGGCAGGGGACAGAGTGATGAACTGATAGACCAGAGATGGTCACACTACGGGACATATGTCAAGATTAGTTAGGTTAAGTTTAGAGTAGCCAGGGGACTTCCAAAGGAAATGACCTAAGCTTTAAAATATTAAAAAGCCTGTGTGTGATTATTTATATTACTGTTGGGTCAGAGAGACTCATGCTATACAAAGTTGTAGGAAATGTCTAACCATTTTGGGAAGCAATGGAACACAGACAGTTGTTCAAAAAGTATAAGTAATTCTATTTAAGAAAACTGGAAACATACCTTCACAGATAATAATGAAAGAGATAAACACATACCCTGACTAAGTTTGCTTCTCTGTTGCTAGGATAAAACAATGCCCGGAAGCAGAAATTAGAAGAAAATATTTATTTGATCTCCAGGATACAAACCATTATCCAGGGAAGCCTGGGTAGATGATTAATGTAGGAATTAGAAAAGAGTAGAAGCAGAGACTTTGGTAGAATACTATTTATTGGGTTTCTTCTACTGATGTAGTCAGCTACCTTTCTTATATAACTCAGGTAAATCTGCCCAGAGATGTCACTTCCAAGAATAGTCTGGGCCCTTCTACATCAATTAGCATTCAAAAATTGCCCTCACCAACATGTTCACAGGACAATCACAGCCATTTTTTTTTTAAATGAGATTACATCTTGCCACATGTGTTTAGTTTTGTGTCAAGCTGACAACTGAATCTATGCCATTTATTCTGTACTGTATACCGTGATGGGCAGAGACCAAGGGGAGTGTGGTTCAGAACTTAGTACACACTGCTGTAGGTAGGTATCAGAGTTGGTTGCTTTAGCTACTCTAATGTTGAGTTTAGGAAATGCCCACTTGTTAGATGGAACATAAAATGAAGACAGAAATTTGATTCTCAAAAACCAGAAAATAACTGGAAACATTATCAGCAAATGCATCAAAGGAATGACCCATAACATTCACATATGCTATAGTACTAGAACAAGTCAAGAGTCCCAAATTTTAGTGATTTTTTTCAGAATAATTTGGGTATGTATTATATTGCAAGATTCTTGACTTCCACAGATAATTAGCAGAGTTATAATCCTTTAAATGTAATTATGAATAATTTACAATTGGAGCCTTGTGGATTGAGTACATTTTGAAAATCCATTATGGTGGGGGAAAATGGTACCAATTACTAAATTGTTTACAGGGGTGAAAAGCAAGATAAATTTAGATTTATGTGATAACCCTATTAAGGGACTGGTTATTTAGCAGGAACAAAAGTTTTAAGAATATTTTCATTGCCCTGTGCAGTTGAAATTCTATAACACATCTAGGATGAAACTATGGATGATTAGTTACATGGCATCCTTACTTAATTTAAGTTACTAATAGGTATAGGACTCTTCCAGACATTGAACCTTGAAAATTTCACCATCACCCTGATTTTTTTTTCAGAGTATGAATGGTAAACCATCATTGATAATATCTCAAATCTTAGGAATCGGAGACTGGTCAATTTGTTGGATGTGTGTTAATGGAGATCATTCCTGGCCTTGAGGAAAAGAGAGAATGGTAATTACATGGAAGACTGATCTCCTAGGGAAAATGATGAACAATGAGGAAAATAAAGTTCAATAATATATCACTTAACACATTGGGGTTGGGATGTCCTATAGCCATCCTCAAGAAAAGAATGTATCACGGACATTTAATTATGACTGTATCATGGGTAACTCATGAGCTAGATATACTCTTAAAGTTTCTATATACTAATGGTCCCAGTTTATCTACATAAAAGAGGAAATGGTAAGTGAGAGAGGGGGGAGGAAAATGTGCAGAACATTTTTCAGAGGAAAAAAAAATGCCTGGTGATATGTGCGCCTGTCGTCTCAGTCACATGAGAAACTGAGGCATAGGAATAGCATGATCAGAGTTGGTTAATACTGTCCTAATACACATAAACACACACACACACACACACACACACACACACACACACATTATATTAAAAGACTCAAAGTGATTGAGAATATTCATAATTGTACTGGATATGAGGATCTTCAGATTGGATAATTATGTGACCACTATAACATTTTATTTTCTCTGTGATGCAACCTAAAATCTTACTTTACCAGAAACAACTTAATGGAAGAAGGGATCATTTTGGTTCAGGATTTAAGGGTACAGTCCATCTAATGTGATGGGAAAGTCATGGTGGCAGAAGTGTTTATAAATCTAGGGAAACTTTATTTCATACCAGGAGACCAGACAAAAGCAGAGGAAGAGATACTTATCTCTTCTTTTTCTTTTCTTTTCTTTTCTTTTCTTTTTTTTCTTTTCTTTTCTTTTCTTTTCTTTTCTTTTCTTTTCTTTTCTTTTCTTTTCTTTTCTTTTCTTTTCTCTTCTTTTATTCTGCTTTATATTTTGACTCCAACCCTTGGGCTGGTGTCATACCCAATCAAAGTATATAATCTCCTCTAAAATAATTTCTCTGGAATTACCTTCAGTGACACACAGAGGTGAGTCTCTCATCAATGCAGGCATGTGTGGCTTCTGGCACTGCAGCATGATGTTGTCTTTGTAAAAAACAAAGTCATGAATGCTGAAATTGCACTCCAAACTTTGAAAAAAATAAAAAGTCTATTAATGTTTTAAGTAGCTTTATGTTTTTTAGGTTGGTCTGCACATTGTCACGGACTGTTGTTTAGATATTCTTGATTGACCACTAATTTTCTCTCGCTAAGCATTTTTTTTTAATCTAATCAAGTTAGCAAGTTAAATTAATCATCACTTTTATGATAGCCATTTATTAATAAAAGTTGTATTTCAATGCTTGAAAGATTACTTTATTTTAATATAATCAGAGGGCCAGCTTCACTTCTATATGCTATACAATATCCAGATCTTCTCTATGCAAGAAATTTCTGAGACATTTATTAAAATCCTTCTATCTGAAAGTTCTCAGAGGCCGCCATTCATTTTAACAGAAGACATCAGTCTTATTGTCATTTATGAAAAGTATTTTGAAATTACCTCAGCAATACTGAAATCAATGCATGCCTTATCCACCCCCTTTAAATATCTTTTTGGAAAAATCAGCTAGACTGAGAATGGACCCCATTTGACCTTTCTTCAGTACTATTAACCTTCCATCTTTTCTTATGAATTAGAAATATGTTGATCCTCAGGATAGGAGGGAGATAGCAGGAGAGTGTGAGAGAAAGCAAGAGAGAAGGAGAGAGAGCAAGCAAGCTAGAGAAATAACTGCAGTCTAGATTTTCTAAAGAAAACAAGCTGCAGGTTAGCAAATCAAAGAATAAGATGAGCTATTGCTTCATTCTAAGCCATTAGCTCTAATCCCAGAAGCTTCCTAAGGCCTAGCAAAAATTCTAAAAAGTGGAAATCATCACATATAGATGCATCCACTGAGTGGCAGAAGAACTGACCACTGATGCCACTGACAACATCAGCAGTTGCTAAGCACATGGAATGTCCATTTCATATTCATTATTCATTTTATATTAGTTGGCCATGCCATTAACTTTACTTGTTTCCTTGACTTACTAATAGGAAATTCTGTCATTAATCATGATGTTGCTGTTGTGTATTGAGATTTTGTTCCTTAAACACTGGTGAGAGTCTTATATAAGTTAAATTTTGCTACCACAGAACTCAAAAGAAAAGAAAAAATTTTCAATGGGATGTATAATGGATTTTCCTAAAGGATATAAGAAAATATGGCTTGGTATGTCATGGAGAGTCAAGAGAAGTGGCAGTAAACTTTTCTTGTTAGAAAAAACTTTCAAGAGAAAATAATTTCAGAAGTGACCTCTGTCCAAGAGGATGTATTTTCAACATCCTGCCCTGGGCAACACATAGCAACACAGTCGTTCTTAAGCAAAAGATGTTTTGTGTGACAGTTTCTGAGCCTCCCCACATCTCAGACTTTAAGGATGCCAGTGTTCACTTACCATATTTATAACATGGGGTACAATTTCTTTTCTGTGAAATATAATGCAGTTTGGGGAAGATGCAAAGACAATAACCTAGAATGCTGGCCATGGACGAGGATTCTCTTTTAAGCCACCAGTGAGAAAATTTTGGGTTATTCCAAAACCCAGACATTGCTTTTAGAATCCATTTTTTCCTCTGGAAATCTATTTTCACTGAGGAAAAAAATTGTTTGAGAAATATGGAAGGGCTTCACAGAATTTTCCCCTATCTCTACCTGTCCTTCTCTCTCTCTCTCTCTCTCTCTCTCTCTCTCTCTCTCTCTCTCTCTCTCTCTCTCTCTCTCTTTCTCTCTCTCTCTCTCCTTGTTTCTTTCTCAGACAGAGGGCAATTTGTATAGCAGTTGAAATAAAAGCAGCTTAACAGATGAAATCCTGTGGTCAAAGCCTGTGGACATCATTGAGGAGTTAATGAAATTTCTGTGCCTGGAACCGATTATTAGGCAACAGCTGAGATTGGAAAAAGATTAAGCTACTGAATTGCTGGCAGAACCAAAGGAAGGAGTCTAAAGTCAGCATTCATCATGCCCCACAGAAGATGAACAATTCAGAAAAGAGAATTGGGTGATTTGTTCTGAGCTCTTAAGCCATTGTGCTCTGTTCTTTCTGACCTAGATGGGTGGACATGGTTTCTCTTGTCCAGTTCTCACATGCTTCCTGATTTAAGGTTCTCAGTAGCTCCCATGTGCTCACACACTGATCTGGAAAGGTCATTTCAGACCCATTTCTACTATGCATATTTTTTTCCTTACATAAGTTATTCTGGGTATGTATTATTCAATTTTTTTCAAAGAATAGGCATTCATTAACTGATCTATATCTGCATATCTTGGAAAATCTGCAAACAATGTTTCTATCGATGATATTTAATAAGAAACAATATATATCCTAGATATTTGAGGAACGATGATAGACAGAATTGCTTCCCTATTCACTACACAAGTTTTAGTTGATGCCCCGATGAATTTGAAATGTTTTCTATTTGGGAAATAAGTTGAGGATAGTTAAAAATAACATTTGAAATGTAAATAAATAAAATAACCAATAAAAATGAAAAAAAGAGAAAAATAGGAAAAAGTTCAATATTCCATATATTCGTAGGGAACCTTCTCATCACCTTACATGCTGTGAATGTCTGTTATGGGTCCAAATTAATTACCTTCTGGGACAAATATATATATATATATATATATATATATATATATATATATATATATATATTACAAATGCTTTGTTCATGACACTATAATGCCTATATCAAACATTTCATATAAGTAGACTAAATATAAGTAGACTAGAACCAGTAAATAGAAAGTTAGGGGTTCATTTCTTTGACTGTTCAGTTTTCTCTCTACACTGAATGGAGACCATAGGAGAACAATGTAAAGTGTGGACAGCTGAATATTTCTTTTGTATTTTCAGTTGTATAAACATATACACAAATGAGTGAAGACTGAAAGGGGAGAATAGTGATTTAAATGCTAAGAGGCCTTTAATGATTAGCCTATGAATGGATGCAAATTACACTGAGGGTTGTTGGCAAAGATGCCAATATTCAGCTTTAGTGAATAAGAGTATATTAATAAGAATATATATAGAGAGAAAACAATGTACTTGATAGAAACACAAGCTTTCCTGTTAATCCACTGGCCTAAAATCTCCCCTTGATAAAAGTACTTCTGTTTCACCAAAGGAGCAGTAGACCCCATTCCCTTAATTTTTCAAGCTAACGATTACCAGTCACAATGGTTGGATGTCACTTGCCAGAACCCCTAGCTGCTCTCCATCATGATTTCTGCTCTTTCTTCAAGACAATATAACAAAGGGTTACACGAGATCGACTAGCAGTTGTCCCTCCCCTTCAGCTTCAGCCACAGTGGGTTGAAGTCAATTGCCCTACACTTGATTTTTTATTTAACTTGTTCATGTAGTAAAATGCTTTAGATACAGATGAACTTTCCCTGCTCAATACTCCCTAATTAATTCACCTACCTGGGAGCAGAAGTTTACCAAGCTTTTGAAAATAGATTGACTGGATTCTTTACTTCATAACTACTTCTGTAAGCAATAGCTGAAATAGGTTGGAGAATCAAAATCTTGTTCAGTGTTAAAATCTTCCATAGGAATTAGAAGAAATCAGAAAGAATGCTACTATTTTATCAGGCTTTTAATCCATTGGTACTGCTGCGATAGCATACTTTGTAGAGAATACATATACATTTCTCACGATTCTGGAGGCCTTGAATCCAAGAGCACAGTGCTGGAAGATTTGGTTTCTGTCATGCATCTAGTTTCTACCTCGAGATGGTATATTGTTGTATCCCGTGGGGTTAACTGATACTGTCTTCACATGGCAGATTAAGGTAAAGGCAAGAGATTGTCCTTTTCAACTGTAAACTAATCTATTAGAATGCATCCCTGTTAATTTTTTCACTTTCCAAAGGCCTGTCCCTCAACACTACTGCACCATCCATTAAGTTTCAGCATAAGCATGGGGGAGTAGATATCATTCATTGTTCATACTCATTTTCAGGAAGGTAAACAAGTTTGATAAATCCATCAGTGATATTCTGAACATACTATGGACCAAAAACTGTCGGCCAAAGACCTCCAGTATTATGTTTGTATACCAGGAAGATCTCATATGATAGCATCCAGCATTATGGAAAGAGGAGCACAGAGATTTTCACCCAAAGAAGCCAAGTTAGGAAATGTTGGCACTGAAACTTTCACACAGGCTTCTCAAGCATCCAATTTCAGTTTCTTACCTTACTTTGTGTCTTTCTGCCAGCAGAATGCCAATAGAACTTTTCTTTCTGTTGAAATAACTCCCAACATTTGACAAAGCCTACATTGGAAATTCCAAAGCCCACCTTAAGATAAGATTTATTCTCAACAATGAATCTCAGCTGTTCTTTCCATGCCAGGTAACAGCATCAGCTTAAAGAGGAGGGAGGATACTTCTTCCAGGGGAGTGTGGAGAAGGTATCACTGCTGCACAGGCCACGGAAAAGTGCTTTTGATCACTGAACAAAGGTGTCACTCTCACAAGAAAGGGCATTGGAACAATGAGCTCCTGTCCTGGCCCCAGGATCAGGCAGCAGCCTCAGGGCCTGTCTGCAGTACAAAGTGAACCCCGGGTTTCCTCTCCAAACCTGACACTGTTGTTTCTATTTGATCACCAAATGGATATACCTCCTGCAAAGAGAAAAGGCATCACATAGACTTTGCTCACAGTCTTCCTTAAGCCTGCCTGTGCTCAGGCTCATCTCCCACATACTTCCTGCAGAGTTTCTCTCATGGTGTGTGAACATTCAAATACACATGATATCTTGCCCTACCCCACAAGTCATTACCCATTCAAGAGAAAGCACTTACAGAGGGAACTGTGTATTCTGGAGATCTGTCTCTCATTTACTCTATTTACCAACAGTAGTCAACGGAATGAGATTTGCTTTTCTGAGCAGTGATATATGTCCTTTTGGTTTTGAGAAACTCAGATGTATGAGAGAAAATGATAAAAAATTGAACCGTTCCTAGTGTTTCATGGGGTCCTGTTATATGGGAAACATATGTAGTGTCTGGAATGATCTTAAGAAGTATAATCCACAGTTAGTTTTGGAATTAAAAGGGAAACAAAAACTTTGATAAAAGCAATGGCTTCCTGCTCCATAATGCAGGGAGACATTGCTTTTGAATAATATCCCAAGACTCTTTTCAAAGTTGAGAATGGATCAGCTGTGAAGTCTGGTTCAACACAGTAAGAAAGATGGGTACTTCAATGAGTAAGTTAATGCCAGGTAGTAATTTGGGCTCTGAGAAAAGCAAATCAGGTAAATATGATATTGAACTGAATGTCTTCACAGAAGACCATACAGAGATTTGATATTTTAATTAATTTTCTAGAGGCCTGTGAAAGTTTGAATGCCACATGAAAAAAGTGATGCTAAAAGACTATGGTTCAACAATATCTCCTACCACAGCCTGTTACATCATATTAATGCTCGCTGACCTGGACTGGAGTCAGGAATAGATGAGTTTTCTTTCTCTTGGTATGGAAGACAGATAACTGATATATATATATATATATATATATATATATATATATATATATATATATATATATATATATATATATATATATATATCCATCAGACTATATTCCCCATGGGCTAATTACAGGAAAAAGCAGTATTAAAATGTTGCATTGAAAGGCTCCTATAGAGAAATCAGAAGCTAAAAGAATTGTGGGTTTGCCTCAATGTCTTTTCATGAATTCATTACTCTTTCTGAGTGTTTCAGTAATCTGATACTCCTATTCCAGCCTTATCCTCCCCTCTCTGCTGACAAAAGTGTTGGATCAGTGTTCTAGCATTCAGCCATTATCTTCTCCTGCTTCCAATAGCAAATACATCTTTCATATGTATTATCTATTCTTAGTTCCTTAGGGGAGGCACATGAACATAACTGTGAGCAGAAGTTACTCAATAGGGAGCCTGCCTTGGGAAAATCAAACGAGAAAATGATGGACAATTCTAAAGGCTACAAGGCAGTGTAATATGCACAAATAAACAGTAACATGATTTAGATGAATAAAATTGGAAGTATTGAGGGAATAAGAGTGACTCTGGGACCAAAAGACAAAAATGTAAAATCTACAACAAGTAGCTCATAGTTTGAGAAAAGGCAGAATACCTAGTCTCATGACAAAGTATGAAGCATAGAATTTAGTGAAGATATAGTCCTCAGGAAGTGGATTTTATAATGGTACATGTATAGTTAAACTACTAATTAAAATAATTAAAACTACTAATCAGAATACAATGATTGAACTCCTGGGCAGTAAGTAATATTTTATATAAATCTCTAAGAGAAGATTCTACAGAGTTTCATACTATTATTGCTGTGTCATTTCCTAGTTTTGTAAGAAGTGAATTCCTTAAGGTTTTCAATTTTCTTTTCTCTTTCTCTTATGTGACACATTGACATTTTTCACCTTCATGAAGTTTTTATAGTGTTAGAAGAAATAAATTTATTAATCAATGCATTTTCAAATACATTGAAATCAGGTAAATGGGATACAGCAAAACAGGGAAATCCTTTTATTGAGATATTAGATATTGCTTGACAGAATTCTTATTTTGGGGATTGGTAAATGCTAGAAGAGTCTTCTCCTACATTTCAAAAGACTTATCTAATGCTCATTAGAATTTTAGGTTACATAGACTGATGTGTAGTAAGTGGTCATTAAAGAAGCTAAATATTGACTTGTTGGATTTATGTAACTGTAATTATGGGCAGACACATTTATGTTAAATACAAAAACCACATGATTGTCTCATTAGATGTTGAGAAAGCATTTGACAGTATCTAACACTGCTTCATCATAAAAGTCTTGGAAAGATAAGGAATTCAAAGCCCATACCTAAACATAGTAAACGCAATATACAGCAAACCAGTAGCCAATATCAAACTAAATGGAGAAAAACTTGAAGCAATCAGACTAAAATCAGGGAATAGACAAGGCTGCCCACTCTCTCCTTACCTACTCAATATAATACTTGAAGTCCTAGCCAGAGCAATTAGACAACAAAAGGAGATCAAGGAGATACAAATTGGAAAGGAAGAAATCAAAATATTTGCAGATGATATGATAGTTTACTTAAGTGACCCCAAAAATTCCACCAGAGAACTTCTAACCTTGATAAACAGTTTCAGTGAAGTAACTGGATATAAAATTAACTCAAACAAATCAGTGGCCTTCCTCTACTCAAAGGATAAACAGGCTGAGAAAGAAATTAGGGAAAGGATACCCTTCACAATAGTCACAAATAGTATAAAATACCTGGGTGTGACTCTAACCAAGCAAGTGATCTGTATGACAAGAAGTTCAAGTCTCTGAAGAAAGAAAATGAAGATCCCAGAAGATGGAAAAATCTCCAATGTTCATGGTTTGGCAGGGCTAATATAGTAAGAATAGCCATCTTGCCAAAAGCAATCTACAGATTCAATGCAATCCCCATCAAAATTCCAAGTTAGTTCTTCACAGAGTTCATTGATGTCATTCAGAGTACAGAGCTTTGAGGCACTTTCCATTGGTCAGGGAGGACTTAATGAAACAAATTATGTAAATTAAAGTAAAGGCATTGATTTTTCTGTGTAGCAAAAAAAATCTAAAACAAAAGCTGTTTTCTTGTTTCTTTGTTTGTTTTCTAGAACCATAACTTCCTGGTATTGTCATTAGCATTATCCTCCCCAGAAGGAAACAAAAAAACATTTCATGAAAACAAAAGTGTTTAACAAAACAAAACAATAAAACCCTGTCAATGAAATTGGATCTTCCAAATATCCCCCCTCCACCCCACCCCACCCCCCCAAAAAAAACCCATAACAACAACAACAAATTAAGACAGAGCCACAGGCTGGAGCTGCTTCCCAGCCACCTCTTGACTTCCAGTAAGATTTTTACTGGTATTGTTTATTTCTTCATGCTGTCAATCATTGCTCAAGAATAATCCTTCCCCCCCCCCATCCTATTCACTTTTACTCCCATTTTCTTCTTTCTCTTTCTGCTCATGTCCTACTCACCTCCCTCATCTTCCTTCAGCTCATCAAATTTGATTCCCATTCCTCCTCTTACTTGTCCTCCCATTCCTCCTGTTCTTCTTTTTCTTCCTCTCCTCCTTTTTCTTTGTGGTTGTAACAGTCAAATTTATGTAAATCAGGGAAATAGGAATTGGACATCCTCCTTCATCAGCCTTTTAAATGCTAACCCCACAAATATGAGCTGTCACATGTCACTCAATAATAGTTTCTGATATGTGCTTCCAATTTAGGAGATTGCTTGGCTATTTCTGGTAGAAATACTAAGAGAAGGAAAAATTCCCAGTCTGACATAGCTATGAGTGCTATATTCAAAGTATTGGTCCCTGACAAAAATCTGTACCAGCTAAACCTCCCTTTATGGTTTAGGATAAGAACTTTGTATTTCTGTAGTAATGGTATCCAACAATACACTGATCTTTTGAGTACTCATTCTCATAGGCTCACCTGATGATGGTGTCTAATTCCTTTGGCTACAGGTACAACAATGCTTCATGAAGATTTGCTGGGCTGCTGGAGTACTGAGCTGAGGGACTTGTGCAACATTGACCTCTTGCTACAAGTAAGAAGAAAGAAGTGCTGGAAATGGCAAACCAACAGGAAAGGACTGGGCTGTTACTGAAACACTTGAGTACTTTGGCTCATGAGATTGTAAGATTCCTGGGCAGTAAACACTTCTCTGCAAATAGCATACAAGTGCCTAAGGGTACCCCAAAATGGAGTAGTAACTGCCAGAGTTTTTATAGAATTTGCAATACTTTTTTTTTTTTTTTTTTTTGCCATGGGAATGATTCTGTTGCAATTGCTACTGACTTGTTTAGGGTTATTTTGAGCTGTCATATGGGACAACAGAACATTTAGCAGTTCAACGTGTACTGAAGATCACAAAGTTTTCTCCTAACTTTCTGAGTTTTGATTTGGCCATAGAGGTATGTCTGTCCCGGCTCTCAGCCCTGCAAGGAAAATTGGTGTATGTGACGGAGAGCTGTGACCATTGTCTGACCAGGAAAACTTGAAAACTTTCCAACGGCGTTAGTGATTGTTACTAGAGAGCTGAGGCTTTGTCAACTAGAGGCTCTAATAAATCATGCAAATGAATTATATCTTGAGAAGAGTTCTGACAATATATCCCCACATCAGCAGAAAGAGACATTGAGCACTGAGAAAGAAACTGCTAGGTTATGTGATAGGAAACAAGAAATTTTATGATAAGTGATTACCTTGAATATAATATTTGTAAGAGAACTTTCATTTGTTCTAATATTTCTGTGTGTCTATCACAAATTTATATAAGCAGGTAGTAATTGAATTAGACTATATAGTTACATTATCATCTCACAGAGTGAAAATTTTAGCTTTTTCACATTTTCCAACAGATTACCCAGACCCTTCCTAAGTATAGTTTGCAAACAATGGCTCAGTGTGAATTTCTGGTTCTGACTAGTTTACACAGGCTTGCAATAGCAGTAATGCTGCCCATATAACTTAGGCACCATGCTAAGGTATTACACAAATCATCTCAAAACCTGAACTCCTCACATAATATGGATATTGTAACATCATAATTTTAAGATAAGATGATAAGAAATAGGTGAAGAAACTGAGCCACAGAGGAGATATCCACATTTTACACGGCACCAAAGACACAGAGTTTGAATTTGAATTTGATTGAACAGAATTTGGATTTGAACTCCAAACAGTGCATTCTGAACCTTTTAGATCCATTTCATTTTCGTTATCTCTTAAATCTACCACCCATTAAATCTCATTTTTAGAAAAACATTTGAATTGTTTGCATTTTGATTTAATTTTAGATTACTAACCATTGTTTCAGAATGTACAGGGTACTGAACTATACTTTAGGTATGTGAAACAGACAAGCCTGAATTGAATTAAATGTCCCAGACACTGAGGAAAGAGGAAACTGTTATTCATTTCCCTCCACATTTGAAGGTGTAACAGAGATACTTCATGACCAAAATTACTATAAGGTCTAATATTTGTTAGTTTTCTTGACCCTGTGATCAATTCCTTGCCAAGAAGAAGCTTAAGGGAGGAAGATTGTAATTTGGTTTAGAGTTTAATGGAATAATTGAGGTACATCAGTAGGAACCTGGGGGGCTAGTTATCTCATGCCCAGTTATTAAGCAGAGAACAATAATATGAGTTGCATTTGCTGTGCTTTATTTATTTTTCTATTTTTATTTTTATTGTTCTGTGTTTTGTCAAGACTGGCTTTCCTCTGTGTAGCCTTGGCTGTCCTGGAACTTACTTTATAAACCAGGCTGGCCTCAAAATCACAGAGATCCCCCAATGCCTCTGCCTGCCTTCTATATCTTATTTGGTTCTGAACCTCTGATACACAGAAGTGTAACATGATCATGTTCTGTGGATCATTCTGTCTCAACCCAATCTAGATATTCCCTCAGACATATACAAAGGTTTCTGTTCCAGGCACTTGTTAAGCACTGTCATGTTGACAATCAACATTAGCCACTAGAAAATCAGTCAGTTATAATAGATATTTGTAGACAGAACAGTTGGTATTTGTGTGAGTGGACAAACAGTACCACAGAATCATTACTTACTATCAGTTTACATGTATAATGGCAGTAGCAGGGTAAGCTGGCATCTGAGTTTGATCCTGATGTCTTGAGAATTTGGTGATATTAAAAGGTGTGACATTTCATAAACACAGCCTGCTACGACTGTGTAATGCTACTTGAATGTATAGTTTCAGAGCTAGCCATCTGGTAAAGAGAGCATGAATTTTTAAGAGAGAAGGGAAGAGTACATGGGTGGGCTTGAGGGAGGGAAAGAAAAGGGGAAATGGCACAATTACATTATAATCTCAAAATTAATAAGAATAATTAATAGAAAGTTTGGCACTTCATGGAAAATCTTTTGTAGTCTCCAGGAACAATACAGTTTTGGCAAAGAGGTGGATAACAATGTTTATTTACTTGGAACACAAAGGGAAAGATGATAGAAGCAGATGATGAGAAACATGTATTCAAACCGAAGCTTTGCGACTGAATAGCTGCAAAGAATAGAAGAGAGAGCAGTCCTCCTAGGAAAAACTCTGGAGCCTTTCCAAACTCATCCCTTCCACTCGATATCAAGATGATGGAGATTTGTCGAACATGACACCTGGCTACTCTGCATTTTAGATTTGAATGGAGAGACAAAAGAGAGAACTAATTGTTTTCTGTGCATTTGAGTTTAATTTGAGGCACTTTTAATGAGGCTCTTAGGGGGCAGGGAATCAGCTTCTGCATGGACAGCACCTGACAGCAGGTTACTGTGTCAGGCAAAGGGATTACTATGGAGGCCACTAAAGCCACATTGGCATCATTACTATAGCTCCCAAAATAATACTGGTAAATACCAATCGTGGTACCAAAAGTGATGATTCAGATCAAAGTCACTTAACAGCATGTGATGCATCCGGACCACAGGGAAAATACAACTGGATCCAAAGTAGCACAAGGAAAACATCACTAAGAAAGACAGGTGCTGGGATTTTCTGGAAATCTTTATGTGACTTCAGTTCCAGGAGCTACAAGTTCATTGACTACAAGTTCAGAGATTTTTTTTTTCCATGCCAGGTATCTCAGTTGCTTAACATCCATTTCTAAATATGAAAATTACAACTGAGTAGTAATGAGATACATTCCAAGTTTAAAAAGCTAGCCAGTGTGAAAACCAGTGACGAAAATTGATATGGTCCAAAAATGAAGGTGATGCTTCACCCCAGCTCTCTACCACAGTCTAGGAAAGTCTATACTTTCTGCCTTGTATAATAACCAGTTAATGGTTGTGGATGGAAGGGTGTCATTTTCTTCATTATTGAGAATATTGGTAAGTTGTTCTTACTCCAGTAAATTGCTCCCCACTTGCACTATTGCTAGAAACTTTAATTAAACCCTATGGGCAACACATAAATAGAAAGCAAAAATATAAGTGGGAAACCTGTTCAAAAAAATTGTTCCAGTTGGAGAGAAAGGGATGAGAGAAAATAATGAATAAATTTCACTATATATATATATATATATATATATATATATATATATATATGTGTGTGTGTGTGTGTGTGTATTCAATATTTGAAATTTTCAAATAATTTTAAAGTTAAAATGACATGTATCCAATTCCAGAAAAAAAGAATGCAGGTTTCATATGTGGATTATTAATGTAGTTTATCTGTAGATATTGCATGGGTTATAATTAAATTTATCTATTGTATTTAATTATAAATCAATTTTCTGAGTATTTTGATAGCACTTTTATTCAAGTGAATCAGAGGCTATAGCAAGAGAAATCTTGATAAAAAAGACCTGAGCTATATTGATATAACCATGGCATACCTGGAGGACAACAACTTGTCACATTTGTTGGCTCCTTCCATGAAAACCAGATTGTTTCCAGTGTAAACCAAGCTATGTAATGTCAAATGGTAAAAATAGATTGGTCAGTACTACTTCTCCAATGTTCCCAGGAGGCAATACAAAGAGAGGAAATCAGGTATCTATTGAAGAACTTTTTGTATGAGCATGCTTATTCAAATGAAAATATGTTTTATGTGCAGAACCCAATGTAGTGGGTTGACGTGATATGATGAGTAGGAGGGCATTAAAACTTTAATGGTACAGCAATCTTCAGATCCTTTTCAATCATTGGAGTGTTTTTCAACAAGTAAGGCGATTGCAGCTCAATTGACTCTTCTTTGAACACAGCTGATCTTTCTGGGAAAACAAAGAAGAAATCCTGTGGGGCCCTGGGCCACCAGCTGCAGTAATCACAGTAGTTCTCTATCCTGTTTCCCTGCCTTTGACCTCTCTTGCCTATATAATTATTCCATCCTAAAAATTGCATAGTATATTTATATTTTTATTGTAAAACAATACAAGTAAAAAGTATGCTATATAGAAGTTAATGAGTCATGACTAGAAACGCATCTACTAGCAGGGACAAATATAGAATTTTCTCACCTACTGAGAGGTTTCTCCTTGTATCTGACTGTTTCTAATTTCTAATTTCTCCCTTTCCCCAAAGCTAACCACCACCAATACTCTTATAGTAATCCTTTCATAAGGTTTAAAAATACTTTCCCATCAGTTTTCTTGACCTTCCTGGTTGCATTTTAATATATTTTTATTAAATATTTTTGAATTTACAATCACCCCCGTGCTGGAATTTGTTTTCCCTACAGCCAATCTGTTGAACAGTCCATAGATTTAACTGTTTCTAGTAATTTGCCTTTCACTGATTTAATGATGCTATGCACATCACTACCTGCCTGGGACCTTCAAATTGGCAGGTAGAATGGCTCACAACATAAATCACCCTTATATTTAGTTCCTTGGAAGGGGCTGGGAGTTGCTGGATGTTTTCACTATGAAAAGCTCCTTAATGTCAATGTGCTCTTTGATCCAGATGTTCTCACATCTTAAAGTTCACCACTTGAATCCACGCACCCACACACCTGATAAACGTTGACACTCAAATTATTTTGATTTTTTTCCTTTAGATTGAAGGTTTCTTAGGAGAGATTCAATTTCCATCTACTGTTTTATTAACTCATGAACATACACATATTTGATAGATTTCAGTTAATATATTGTTAGTCGTCTCATCTTTGGCCAGTGGATTCTCTACCTGAAATATTCAGCCTCCCCTATGGCAGCATAGTCAAGTATATTTCTATACATCAAAATTTTAAAATTCATACAAGAGAAATTTCTACTTATCCCATTTGCTCCCTCTTGTACCTCAAACCTCCCTGCTTTGTCTCTTTCTTCTCTTCATTGTCTTCTTCCACAATTTCTTCTCCTCTTCCTCCCTCATTTTTCTTCTTTCTCCTCATTTTGAAAAGGGAATTTTAAGGCTAAAACCTGTGTACTGCCCATATTCATCACTGTTGGTCTAATGCTTGATAACACCCCTTCTTTAGACAGAACTGAGAGATACAATAACAATAAAGCAATAAAATGGTATATATAAATATCTCTGGAGAGAAAAATACTCTTTTCACACTTCCAATTCAAGTTCAGGGCTACAATGCATTTCCTCTTTGTTAAAATCAGTGAGTTTTCTGTATTAAATTTCACTGATTCTACTCCATGCCACTGGTTCTATTCTATGTCACTGGGATATCCAGTCTAGGGGGCCTGAGCCTACAGTGTTAGGGGTGTGCTTCCTTTCATGGCTTGGGTATTTAGCTGAATCAGTAATTGGTAGGCCACTCCTACAAGTTCAGGTCCATTATTACTACAGCATATGTTGCTGGCAGAAAGAATTGTACATTGAAGGTGTGGTGGCTGGGATGAAAAATCTCTCGTCATTTTTTAGCTGTTGCTATTGGGAAGCACTAATGTAAGTAAATGTGATGAATTATCTTTTCACTTGTTACTTAAATTTGTTAAAAAAATATATAAATTTTTTGTCATACACACACATACACACACACACACACACACACACACACACACCACAGACACACACTGAATACTGTGGTGTGGTCTTACTGAGTTGATACTCTTTTCTGTGTATTAAGCATTATCAATATATATTTAATTCTTTTTTTTAATATCAAGAAAGTTCTGTTGAGTTACCACTTTCCTTACTCATTACTCATGACGCCTCAAAGATACTATCTCCTATGTCATTGCAATATTTATTGACTACTGGCTTATCTTCAGCCTCTGTCACAAAATATTTTATTTTTGTTAATTTTTCATTTCCTTCTTTATTCTCACGTACATCTTTCAAAAACATAGTCAGAAATTCTCATCAATTTTGTATTTCTTTTACTTGAGACTGCAATTATTAAGTTCATTTTTATTTTATTAACATCTCCATCTTATGGACACAGTTTTGTGGGTTTTATTCCTAATTCTGAATTCTTTTGTTTACTCTTATATTATTTATGTCTATTTTATCTCCTTGTTTATAAAATAGCTAAAAGTTTTCACACTTTGCTATGACTATGTGTTTTTCTGAGATGCTTTCGTCGTATAAATGGATGCTACAATTTCTTATTCGGCTTCATCATTTTTTGTAGAACTTCGTTACAGTTCATTTGCATACCCTTATTTGTGTGTATTTACTTTTCCTGAACTCTTGAATACATATGTGATTTAGAGTGGCATTTATTACTGACCAGTGCTTCCTCACTGTTATTAATTACACCATGGTCAGACTGTGATAGCTTGCTCTGAGATTTTTGAGTCTGTTTACACCTCTGATGTTAATTTAAAATTATCTTTCCTCTGTTTCTGTTGTCATTGTGTAATGTTCATATGGTTCCCAGCTGGAGGTCCTGTGTGGTGAGGATTACTCCCTTAGCTGCCAGTCCTTATCTCAGGACTTTCCTTCCTCTAGCTGAAATCTCTTGTACATTTCTCAAATTGACCTGCTGTGTTTCTAATGAATATTTGTTGACTTTCATTAGTTTTGAGTGTTTGGCTGCTCCACTTGTTTTCTGTCATAGGCATATTGATGTTATGTATCTTCGATGGAAGAGAGTCTCTGAAAACCTTGTCACCTTGGTGTTTTTTTTTTTTTTTTTTTTTTTTTTTTTTTTTTTTTTTAATGAAAACAAGCTTAAAATTAAAATTGTTGTCACTGTTGGTTCTAATATATACTTCCTCAGTTTAGGTGGATATCAAGCAAGAATGAAAAGTATGTCAATATAAATGTCTTCCTAGAATGCCCCTACAGTGATTTCTTTGATTCAAAACATATTGTATCTCAGTTTTCCTAACATCTTCCTGTGATTCCCATTTTTACTTATAATGAAATTGATGCTTACTAACCCCAGTCATAAATTCTTTCAACACATTTCCAATTAATATTTGTTTAAATCTTTTTTACTTGATAGGTTCTAAGACTATCTCCTGTAAATTCTTTGCATTCTCCCTGTGTATTCTTTCTTCCCAATTTCATGTGTCTCTCTTGCCTCATTAAAATTTCAGCTGGTGTCTACCCTATCATTACAAAGCAAGGAAGGTATTACTAAGTCAGTGCTAGATTACCTGTATTAATTATTTTCTTAACTCTTACCACTAACTAATATTGTCTTAGTTTGCACTCATTTATATGTTAATTCAAGAGTAAGCACACTGTAGTCTCTAAGACAAATCTGGCCAGCCACCTGTTTTTATAAGTAAAGTTTCACTGTAGCACAGCTATTTATTTAAATATTATCTATGACTATTTTGCATTATAATGGTAGAGTTGAGTAATTGCAAGAGACCATATGCACCTGAAAGCATAAAATATTTACTGTCTGGACATTTACAGAGAGACAAAAAAATATATATTGTTCAGTTGCCTGTTAGTTGATTACTTGTTTTCTCCCACTGGAGTATAAGTTCCATGGTAACTTGAGTCTTGTCTGGCTCCTCATTACTTTATCTTTCTCATCAAGATTAGCACTCAACATATGGCTAGTGATCTCTAAATGTCTTTGCATGAATTAACCCAGGTTGGGTACTGTCAGCATCTTTTCTTAGGCTTTCATGCATACCTTTAGTAGATTAATAGAACTTTAATGATGGTCATATTCAGTTCTCCACTTAAAAATCCCGATGATAAAATTAAAAGCAGACAGATAAAGGCAATTTAAGGACATTAGGGAATTTGGTTTTGCATGAATTAGTAAGAGGGCTAGGCTGACTCCATGACAGGTTTCAAATTGACAGTTCAGGAGACTAGGCCTAAATCTTGGTTTGCAAGAATTGGGCAAGTCCAGGCAAGTTCCGGCCTCAGTAGCTGCCTGGACACTAGGCTCAAGGCAAGGACAGAGGATCAGCAGCAGTTTCCAGCCTTTCTCAGCAACACTTTAGAAACATCTTCAGCAACAGATTCCAGCTCCCTAGGTCCCAGCAAGGGTTCTGGAGTGTCCCTAGAGACAGTGCCAAGATTATGATAGAGGTCAACTATCCCTCCTCAGAATTCCCCTAATTTGCTTTAAATCAGGCCTGTAAGCTCACTTCAGGGCCTCTCTATCTTTGTATATGGTAGACCCACATGCTGAAAATCTGCAGAATAAAACACTCTTTGCATTTATATACTATTTGAATTCATGGTATTATTCTTCAGTGAGCCATGGTCCCTTACAGTAGCAAATAGATACATGAGTAGATGTTTGAGTGTATGCCATCTCTAAAGTCAAGATGCCTATATTTAATGCCTAGAAAATTCAGTCTTAACAGCAACTGGCTTAATGAACTTTTATTACTTTCTCTACATATGAAGATCTGCATTTACTACACAGTGAAATATTAATGGGTTTTATCCTAGAGAAAGGATATTAAGTGCCTAAGGATTACATATATGTTAGAAGATGGTGAAGAAGATAGAAGACATTTATGATTGATATAAAAAATTAAGAGAACAAAATTGAATACAGAACAAAAGAAAAAATAAAACAATATAAACATCTTGATAAGAGCAATTTTATATTCTGGCACTATGTTGTGAACATACCAAGTATAATTTTTAATCATTACAATAGCCCATATTAGTATCCCATACAACAGCTGACTGCATACCTATTCCATTCTCAAACAAAATCATAAACAACATTTTAGTTGTAAGTCCAAAGGTATATTCAAGTTCTATGTAAGTTTCACCTTCAAAATCTAAAAGCACTCACAAAGAGCTGTCTATTTCTTATGGAAAGGTGAATTACATAGACATTAGCCCACAGGTATTTTCTACACCTTCTTTTTAAGCATATTTTAAACAACCCTAGTTTCATTTCATCTGTATTCAGATGCTATTTTCATCTACATTCAGAAATCAACACTGCCATCTTCCCCTACAGGACACACATTTAGTCTCCAGACCATAGCTAGCTGTCAGAAGAAATCAATTGTAGTGACAGATTTCTACTGAGATGTTCAAAATGAAACCTGTTTAATTGTTGTTAATTCTTTGCTCTTGCAAGCTTAGAGTTTGTAATGTGAGACTTGTTGGCCTAGGAAAGGTGCCAACCTAGTGTCAAGGTCTATCAATTTGGTTGCTTGGTAATAAAAAGAACAATGACTCTTCTGAGCCAAGAATCACTGTACCCTACTTCCAGAGGTCTCTACCACCTGCCTTGTGCCTAGTGAAGTGGAGAAACTCATTAATAGAGATGGAAGGAGGATCAGCAGTGGTGATGGTAGGAGGAGTCTCTTTGGGAGCAGGAGCATTACCAGCAGCAGTGGTGGTAAAACTAATCATAATAATGACTCACTATGCAGGTAGCAGGAAACATTCTAGTCACGTTATGCCAACCTTTCTTATTGTTCTTACAAAACATATTGAAGGTAGGCTCATGAAAGTTAAGATTAATATATGATTTGTCAAGGGTCACATTGCAATCAAGTAAGTGAACATGTTCTCATATTAAATTTTAACATATAAGGACATTACTTTATTTAATAATGAAATAATATCTATTTTGAATTTTCTTCATATAAAACGTCAGAGTAAATATGTAGAGGGGATAACTCATTTCATCTGACAGATGGTAGCCTTGAGATCTATCTGGAAAGATTCCCAGTATTCATCAATACTATCATATTTATTTTATGCTACATTTTAAGATATTACTAAAGTATAACAAGAAAGAATTTCTTAAATTCAAATCCTGCCATAAACTATATACTACATACACATACAAACACACCATTGTCAATAACCAAATATGTCCACATTGTCTTGGTAAATGTTTCATAAATGGTTGTCCAGGATGAAGATGAATAATTTGAGTTGTGTAACTATTCCTATCAGGCAAAAGGTATGTCCAAACCTGAATGCAGGTTTCAAATGTAATACTAAAAGATATGTGGAAGTTTACACACACTCTTTTATGTCTATTTTCTATCTTGGTATTCTTTATTGTACACCGTATTTATACAGGGTATAAATTCTCTACTATCACTTAGACTGAGAGAGTTTCCCAGGTCCACATTGAGATGAACACACACACGGATATTAAGTAAACCACAAAGTATTATGCAACCATAAGTAGGCTTAGATTTCTCTCTAAACTTCTTGGCTTAGTGTTCTTAATGCTTCAGCCTCTGCTTTAGACCACTGACCAGAGATAGGGGAGAAAGAAGATTAATTGGAAAATGGGTTTTAGAAGTAGTTCCTTCAGGAAGTAGTTCCTTGGGTAGAGTCCTTTTAAGAAGTAGTTCCTTGTGGAAGTGGTCCTTTGGGTAGAGTCTACTTTTCTTTGTCAGGATACCAGCAGTCCAGATCAATAGCAAACACCAAACACAAACCAGTAGTGGCAGGTCAATCCAACAGAGACAGCCAAGCTCCACTGAATAAGCATGGATCAGTGGAAGCAAGCCAAATCATCTGGAATACTGCATGAAGTACTTTGACATGCTTCTCTCTACACAATCAAGACCAGCAATGACAAGCAAAGAAATGAAGCATCACAAATGCATAGCAGTGCAAGAGCCTGCTCTCACTGCTCGTGGGCTTCCATTTATACTCTTTCCAAATATCACACTGCCTCTCAAGTATTTCTTATTTCTTTCAGCAAAACATCCTCTCATAAGACAGCTTTCAGAAGAAACATCACATGACACATCCAAGTTTCCAAGGAAAACAGAAACTTCCACTTCAACCATAATTCTACTGTAAGTTTCTTATCTGCTATAAATTCTTTTTTCAAAATTAATAAGAAAAGTGATCTCTACCCATGTTAGCTATGGGATTCTTGTGATCGTTCAAAGTTATTGTATGGATTGTTATCCCACATTGAGATTATATTCTGAGACACTATATTTACAGTAGCAATTAAGGTTAAATAATCTTATATGTGAAAAGATTAATGACCATATAAGAAAAGACATTGGGATGCAAATTTTTTCTTTGCCCATACTTACTTTCCAGCTGTGCACAAGACATGGAGGGCACTGCGAAAAGATTCCTACTTCAAACAAGATAGTGAGCTCTTGTCAGAATCAGTACTAGCTAAGATGCTCGAAGACTATGAAAACATAAATGTCTATATCATCCACTGGTTTAAGGTGTGTAAATCCATTGTGTGAGATCTTGTTATGGTAACTCTTGCAAGTGAATGTATCCTATGACAACACATCTGTGAATTTGAGCCATTCATTTCTTCTGAGCCACATGTCCAAGAAATGTTTGAGATGCAGTATTTATGTCTTACTGATTTAATTTTCATGATATTGTGTCTTTACCATTTTCAAATGCCTTTTCCAGCTGTAGAACCTTTAAGGCCTATGGAACATTAAACACAAATACCCTAAAATATCAGGATACTAATATTGGTACATTTGCATTTGAGTGGTTATTATTCTTAAATTGCAACACACAATGACATGTTTTACAAATACAAAGGGAGAGAGAGAAAGAAAGAGAAAGGAAATAAAAAGAAAAGAAACACCAAAGGAAATCCTACATGCAGCCTTTTATAAGGAAACAAAAAGTGTGGTTGTGACTTTCCAATGTTGTGGTCCAATGCCAGCACATGAATTAGCATTAACTAGAATAACTTAATAGACTACAAATTATGAAGTGAACCACAGGACTAAACCTTGCAAATTTATGGATTCATTTACAGTGGTTAGCACAAATCATTAGCAATAAGCAATTGCTAAGAATTATTAAAGCAAAACGCTGGTAAGAAGCAAACAAAATGTAGTCACCAATTAAAATAACTATGCTTTAGTTTGAATTCATGATGAAATCATCCAGTAATCTTGGATAAGGCATTTCTTTTATCTGGGTCTCAATTTTCCCATCTATAAAATCAATGAGGTAGGTTATATGGTTTTTAATGTACTCTACAGCCCTCAGCACATTAACTACCTACTGATCAATATCAAGGTAATAGACAGGTTTCCAAAGTTAAGTTACAAAATAGTTCAACAAGTAATAAAATAGTGAAAATATCTTAAGTCTGGAAAATCATAACATACTGGCTTACCATTAATAACCATTCTGGAAAAAGAATAATGGTTTCAGGCATTGCCTTCACCCTGAACCATGCAACGGTCTATAATAGCTGGTCTCTTCTTTGCATGAATTAAAATTTTAATCTAAAAGTCAAGAAGCAAAATGACAGTCAATGACATGACTCAAAAGGCCTCCCAAACACTATTTTACTTCATAGCCAAAAAAAAACGCTCTATATGTTTTATAATTGTTCCATAAATTTTATACAGGTCTCAGATGATTAATGGGACTTACTGTACTTTCTGGTATATAGTAAGAATTCATTGCATTTTTCCATTTTTTCCATTTTATTGGATATTTTATTTATTTACATCTCAAGTATTATCCCCTTTCCTAGTTTTCCATCCTCCCTTCCCCTGCTTCTATCAGGGTACTCACCCAGTCCTGCCTTGCTGTACATTTTGGTGTTGTTACCTTCACTTCTCTAGTGAACTATATGTTACCTAGAATTTTAAGGAGACGAATATAGGAAATGAAAGTAACTATAGGCCTTTCTTGGGTTTCCCTACAAACAGAGAAGCTGGGTGGTGGTTGCACATGCCTTTAATCCCAGCACTTGGGAGGCAGGCAGATTTCTGAGTTCGATGCCAGCCTGGTCTACAAAGTGAGTTCCAGGATAGCCAGGGCTATATAGAGAAACCCTATCTTGAAAAAAGCTAAAAAAAAATTTTTTACTTAATAATTAAAACTCTATGTAACTATCATTTGACTGATTTAGGCTTATACATTTTCCTCTAATACTGTCATTACCTTTATTTTCCTTTCCATATTGTATTATTCAATTTTAGTTATGGTTTCCGTTGTTATGAAGAAACAGCCTGAACAAGTCATCTCCTAAGTAGGACAGCATTTAATTGATGTTGACTTACAGCTTCAGAGGTGATACACATGATTATCAAGGTAGGATCATGGCATCTTCCAGGCAGGCATGGCACCAGAGAAGCTTAATTTCTACATCTTGATCTGAAAGCTACTAAGAGAAGACTGTCTTTCAGACAGCTAGGAGAAGTTTCTCGGAGCAAACTCCCACATTGACATACTTCCCCCAAAAAGGTCATACCTACTCCAATAAGGACATACCTCCTAATAGCGCCACTCTCTGGAATAAGCATACTCTAACCACCACAATCCACTCCCCAGTCCCCAGAGACTTGTTTAAATACAAGATTCTGTGGGGGCATAGCTATGGCATAATGCTAAATGCATTTAGTCCACTTTCAAATGCCCCGGAATCTAAAAAAGTCTCAACAACGTTAAAAGTACAAACTTTCTACGTCATAGGATATACATTATCATTTCAAAACATCATTGTGAGCAAATACTGGACAAAAGCAAGAACAATAACCAGCTGTGTAACTGTAAATCCTATAGCTCCATGTCTAATGTGAAAGCTTTCTTCAGATCTTCGTCTCCTTTCAACTTTTTTTTAACAGCAACACAATTCTTTCTTTTTGACTGTTTCCATTTGTTGTTAGCAGTTTCCCTTGGGAGATATTTCATGGCTCTGGTATCTCAAACATCTTGGAGTATCCAAGGCAACTTCAACTTCACAGCTTTCTTTCTTTTGCTCAGGATCTATAAGTGATCTTTCTGCACTCGTTCCAAGGGCTTGGGTCATTTTTCCATCTCTGCCACCTATAACATTCTAGGCTGTGGTTGACTCTACTCCACTGCTGCTGCTCTTCTTTGAGATCATATCACCATACTGACATCTCTCAATTTGCTGAAGTCTTTTGCTGCTGCTAGGATTCACCAATAGCCTCTCATAAGCTGCCTTCATGGTGCCAACCCTCAACTTCTTTGCATGATCCTTCAAACCTGGACTGTCAATTTCAACTGAAGCTGCAAGTTCCCCAATGAATTTCCCTAGCTTTTAACATTACCAAACCACATCTGCTCGACATTAACTCTTCGTGTCCTCAAACCCAGTACTTCCTGGATGATTCTTACATATTATCATTTCTCACTGAATCACAAGTATTACCTTGGATATTTCTAGAACACAGCTTCTTTGTGCTCTCATAATACATTTCTGAGAAGATTTTCACCTCACTAATGCAAGTCTGTTCATAATCACAACTAATTTCTTAGTTGTCGCTAACTAGCATCAAGTATCCTAGTATTTCCTTTTAGTGTTGACTCTAAAGCCAGTGCAACATGGCCAAAGCTGCTGAGTTCTGCTGTTGCTGAAGTTGGAACACAGTGCCATTTTTCTATTAGATTATCACCAGCTTTCTGTTTTCCAACTTTTTCACTGCATGACCTTGACTATCCTGGAACTTGCTGTGTAGATTGACCTTGACCTCAGAAATCTGCATGGCTGTGTCTCCTGGATGCTGGGATAAAGGGCTTGTACTTAAGCATTTCTTTACTGAGAACTTGTTCTGTTCCAGGCTGCCCTTGAACTCAGAGATCTACTTACTATTGTCTCTTGGGATTAAAGTTGCAAACAACCATGCCTGAACCAAAGCTTTTCATGGCCACTAATTCTCAAGATCTGGATTAAAATCCTGTGTCTTCTAGACTTAAGACTTGAATCATATCCATGCCCTCCATTTCTTGATTGGAGTTCATTCTGGATTAAAAGTACAAATAAAAAAATTACCAGCTAATAATAACACACATCTATAACTATCCCTTCTTCAACTGCAAAAGCATAAAATATTAAACTCGACTGGGTGAGATCTCGACTGGGTGAGATCTAGCCCCGAAGTCACTCCCTGTTTAATACGTTTATCTCCTTGACCATAGAATTTAGCTCCATTCTCTGTGTCCCTTTATTCTTTGAGCCAAACATTTTTTTTTTTGTCCTTTCTAAGCTTGCTAAGAATGATCAAAATGTTCTTCATGACAGAAAACCACACCACAGAGTCTATGTTGGGCTTTTTTGAGACTTCCTTTGTCAATGTAATTATTTCTTTACTGTAGCTTCATGTAAGCCCTGAGGACAAGGACAACCAAAACATAATAAAAATGATCTCTAGAGTTCACATGAACCACAGCACCAAATGCCTTTCTTATTAGGATGGCCCAATGAGCCCCACTTAAAACATTCTATGGCTTCCCAAATACAAAGTTCCAAAATTCACATTCCTACACACAAAAATGTGGTTAGCCCTGTCACAGTAATACCCCAGTCCTTGCTATCAACTTCTGTCTTATTTAGGATATTCATTGTTTTGAAGAGACACCATGAGCAAGGCAACTCTTATAAAGAATAACTATTAGTTGGGGCTGGATTATAGATTTAGAAGTTCACTCCATTATCATCAAGGTAGAAACACAGCAGCATCTAGGCATGCATGGCACCAAAGGAGCAGAGAGTGTTACATCTTGGTCTGAAGGCCTTTAGGAGACTGGGTTCCCGGTGGCTAGCAGATGGCTCTTGAAGCCCACCCCAAAGTGATGTATTTCCTCGAATACGGCTACACCTACTCCAACAATGAATGCCACCCCTCCTAATAGTGTCACTCCCTGAGCTAAGTATATTCAAATCAGTATATACATTTTCTTGATAATAGATAAAATTCAATAGCTGACAAATGTTTAATCCTTTATGAGAATGCTTAACATTTATTAAAAACTGAACCTTATAAAGGAATAAAATTGAACAAGTATTCTTAAAGGGCAGAAGTTTATAACAGCTGAGCTCGAAATAAAACAGCCAAGAGTGAAGTCTATTTAGGAAGAGGTCAAAAGTGAATCAAGGTATGGGAAGGAGACATCATGAAGAACATACTTCATATAACTCAATTTGAAAATCATTCTTTTCCATGTTCACATGACTTCTGACTATTAATATATACATTCATTGTATAGTACGTTGTCCATGTAGAATTCTCTTTTGACTTATTAAAAAGAGATCCAGTGACAGGCCCAAATTGGGATCCAGTTCAAAGGGAGGCCCCAAGGCCTGACACTATAATTGAGGCTATAATATACTTTCAAAAAGGGGTCTGTCATGACTGCCCTCTGAAAGACACAACAATCAGTTGAGTCAGATGCCCTTTCAGAATGAATAGAAGCTGCTGATGCCTGTGGTTGAATTAGGGCAAATCTGGAAGAAGTTGAGAAGGAGGGCAACCCTGTAGTGGGACCAGCAGTCTCAACTAACCTGGACCCCTGACATACAATGGGTCACCAACCAGGCAGCAAACACCAGCTGATATGAGGCTCCCAACACATATACAGAAGAGGACTCCTGGGTCTGTACTCAGAAAGAGAAGATGCATCTAAAGCTAAAGAGACTGGAGGCTCCAGGGAGTGGGGAGGTCTGATGGGGTAGATGGTGGGTCTTAATATCCTCATGAAAACAGGCGATGAGCGGGGGGGGGGGTGCGGTACATGAGGTATGGGATATGGAACAGTCAGAGGGTGGACCAGGAGGGGAATAAAATCTGGACGGTGAAATATGATTAAATAAAATTTAAAAAAAAATTATGACTTCTGTCTTCCAGGTACCCAAACAATTTACTTGTGTAGAAGACATGGGAGTGCTGGACTAGCTGTGGAGCAAAGGGCAAAATCCCTTTTTCATTTGTCTTGGGAGAGTGTTTTAAACTTTAAAAATGCATTCCTTCCTACTTCTTCTACTTACACACTAATAAAAAAAAAAAAAAAAGAAAGAAAGAAAAAAAGAAAGAAAGTAATAAACCTAAATCCAAAATATCTTTCTCTCAAATCCATTACTAAAGTGTTAAGAACATGAATTGTGTGAGTATAGCTTTCATTTTATGCCATTATTAAAGATATTTTATATAAATCGTTATTCCACATCATATCTGTTGTAAAGATTATTTCAGCAAATATCAGTACTATTACTATTCAATATAAAATGTTCCCTCTCAGGATCATGTTGTGAATTCATTGTTCTCATCTAATGGCATTGTTTTGTAAATGTACAAAGCTAGGTTCTAGTTGGAGAAAATGATTTTCACTAGATGTAGCCACTAGATAGAGAGTATGTTGTCCTTAACTCACACACCCCATACATAGACATACACACTCTCTCTCTCTCCCCCCTCTCTTTCATGTGTCTTTCTTTTCCACAATGAGTAAGGATGAATAAATATTTCTACCACCATCATTTTCTGCACAAGCATGCAAGCATTACTTGAAGAGCCTTCTGAAACCATCAGTCAAATTAAACATGCAATACTTTAGATTTGTTCTCTCAGGCATTAGAGTTATAGTAACACAAATGTAATTAATACAGAAAATTAGATCTAGAGAAGGAGGGTCAATACTGAAAAAAAAAAACAGACTATGAAGTTTCAAACATTTTTAACTGGCTTCAAAAAGTTGTAAGGCTTTTGAAAGGAGTCTAGTGGGTAATTATGATGGGTGATCAAAATATTGGAATGCCAAAAAGAATGAAGCCCAGAATCATGAGGATTTCAATGAGACTAAAGTTTTTACTGGGAATAAATTAGAGGCCATGCACATTAGATTCAGGCCAAGAATTCTTGCCCATTTTGTCCAGTCATAATACTTTGAGTAAGAATAAATTATAAGTATTGGTCAATTAATTTAATTTCTGTGGCTGGCTACTTTAAGCCAGAGTTACAGTGAGCATCAAGTGTGTCAGGATTTGAGTTATATGTGAATTGACCACAAACACAATGAGTTTGAGCTGGTAGTAAAGGGTGGTTTGATTATTCAAGATAAAGTGTCATTAAATTGAAGCCACATACCAGAAAGTATCTAAGAATTAAAAAAAGTGATGTCATAGAGTTGAGGAACATTGTTACACCAAAACAACACAGGTGTTATGATCTGGACCTTACAACTGCTGTGAGGACCAGTGCAAGATGTGCAAAAGACTGGCCTCATTAACAACCTGTAAGAGAAGGGAAGAGGCAAAAAGTCTCCCAATACCTCTTTGAGAAATTATAGGAAGTTAATGGTTACTATGGGGAGGAGATCATGAAGTTCCATCTCTGCCAGGCATTTATAGGAATTAAGATGTTATTGGAGTTTGAGCAACTGCATCTGTATTGGTCAGGCTCAGGAAGAGCTTCTCAGGGCATAGCTATCCAGGCTCCTTTACCAAGCAGTTCTTGGAATCAGCAATAGTATCTACCTACTCATAGAGGCAGGGAGGAAGAGGGACTGAATAGGGGGGTTGTGGATGGGAAACCAGGAAGGGGGACAGCATTTGGAATGTAAATAAATAATAAAAAACAACCAATAAAAACGGAGGTTACTGGCATAGGAAGAGTCATTTTCTTCAGTGGTCTAGACATTGAGTACTGGGTCATGCTCCTAATAAAACCCACTATATTTCCATAAACAAACCAAACACCAAACAACTAGCCAACCAACCAACTCAATAAACAAACAAACAAAAACACCAGAATGTAAAAGAGGGACAAATTGAGAACAGAATAGCAATTATTGGGAGAGACAGGAAGAACAATACTGTGAGTCTATACCTGAGAGAGAGGGTGTAAAAGGAAGAGGGAGAGGGAGA
>NC_034595.1:21475823-21492074 GCF_900095145.1 Mus pahari | reverse complement strand
AGAGAGAGGGAGAGGGAGAGAGATTAGGATTTTATTGCTGTGAATAGACACCATGACCATGGCAAATCTTATAAAGGACAACATTTAATTGGGGCTGACTTATAGGTTCATAGGTTCAGGCCATTATCATCAAGGCAGGATTAAGACAACATCCGACAACATCCGGGCAGGCATGGTACAGGAGGAGGTGAGTGTTCCACATCTTCAACTGAAGGATGTTAACAGAATACTGACTTCCAGGCAGCTAGCATGTGGGGCTTAAGCAGAAGCCCACAGTGACACATCAATTTCAATAAGGCCACACCTCCTAATAGTGCCACTCCTTGGGTCAAGCAAATACAAACCATTGTAGACAGAGAGACAGAGAGACAAAGAAAGAGTCAGAAGGACAGCGAGACAGAGAGACAGAGAAAGTCAATATAAATTATAGACAAGCATGAAAATAACATAATGATTCTAATTATTATATGTAATGAATGCATGCTTGAAGACAGCACACAGTTTGGGTATGGACAAAAGCAAACATGTGAGAACATCTCAGGAATCTGCTGTCCCAAACTTATAATAAACCCTCTGCTATAGAAAACTTACTCAATGAATTTCTTTAGAGAAGAATACTACTACAATCTCTTTCTGGTACAATGAATGTAAGGAGGTACTTCCTCAATTAAGTTCTCAGGCACTAAGGGTGAACCTAAGTCTGGGCTCAAGAGACCATTTATAACAACTGAGGTGGTAGCAGACATTTGCATTATCATCACAATTTCATACCTGCTCTAATGCAGAAAGTATAAGTTATAGTTTGGATGTAGCTCCAACTCTGTTTTAAAAGGAAAACCCAGTAAACCAGAGAATGTGTTCCAACACATGAGGAGACAATGCATAGCATGTTATAGAGGATAACAATTAGAGCACATGCTGGAGAAATTGAATGGAAAAAGTGAGTTTGACTAAGAAACAAGCCATATGGACTGCAATGTACAAAGGTCTATTGAAATGCTCAAATTCTTTGGTGATCAGAACAATTCACCATGTGTTCACAATACAGAGCACGAAGTTACAAGAGTTAGAATTCATCATGCTAGGTTTTAATTTTATTAGTTGTGATCATTTTTAGGTATTTTGCTGTTTATCCTCTTTTGAATGAGAAAGATCACCCTGAGGAATTGCATCTTGGGCAGGCATGCACACGCAAGTGCATGCGCACACACATACATACACACACAAAACATTTTGGTTTATGAAGAAGCCATGAAGCTTAGGGGACCAGGACAGTACTACTACTGCTGGACTTTTGAGTTAAGCCCCAAATGTTAAAGTTCTGAAATACTGGTATCCAGTTAATATTCTTTTTTTTTTTTTTTTGAGAGTTTCTGTCTCTGTGACCCATAGAATTGTCTCCTCCACTATATGCCCTCGTTACTGTTGTTGGTTTATGTGCAGTCAAGTAAATTTTGATTAAACATTTAAAAACAATGTGCAAAAACATCCTTCCATAAGTTCTTTCTGTTGGTTATATGGTCATAGTCATGATAAATGTAACTAATATCAGTATGTAGGTATGTAGTCATATCTACACTGTTTTGATTTTGATAGCTTTCTCTGTATACCCAAGAGAGTGGTATAATAACATAATAATGTGGCTGTTCTAGTTCATTTCTATACAACCTCATATTTATTTCTGTAGTGCTTACTTAGAGTAATTTACAACTTCACTAAAGTAATCCATTTTAAGAGTTCTTTTCTTCTGCATTCTTCCCAATATTTGTTCTCTTTTGTACTCTTTATGATAGCCATTCTGATAGGGAAGGGAGGAAACTAAATGTAAGCTTTAATTTGCATTTCCATGGAAACTAATGGCATTGAGGATCTTTTTCACATCCTTTCTGGCTATTTCGAACATTTCTTTTGTCTGTTCAACTCCTTTGTCCATTTATGATTGGTTTACCTGTTCATTTGACTTTTTTAGTACTTAGTAAATTTTGGATAATGTTCTGACAAAGGAAAATCTGGCAAATTGTTTTCTGAATTATGTATGCTGTTTGTACACTTTCTTAATTATTTTTTTGGCTAAATCGAAGTGTTTTAATTAGTGAAATCCCACAGCAAAGATTAAGGTTTCAGAGGGCTGTAAGGGAGGCTACAGAGGGTGAAATTATAAATTATGTCATAATTTCAAAAGATAAATAAAATAAAAAAATTAAAGTTCCTGTTTGTCAATTCTTGTTTTCAATAATTAATTTACTTTCTATCCTGATCACAACATCCTTTTTCTCCTTTCTTCCAGTCCCTTGGTTTCATCTTCTGGTCCTCTATCCATTCCATTTCCTTTTCTCCTCACAAAAGGGGAGACCTTTCATGGATATCAATCAGTCTTAACATGCAGTAGGATTAGGTCATCTTCTCTTATTGAGGCCAGAAAAGCAGCCCAGTTATGCAAGGGGATTCAAAGGCAGGCAACAGAGTCAGAGAGGTCCCCTGCACCTGCTGATAAAAGTCTCACAGGAAGACTGATCGGCAGAGCTTTAATTTGTAATGTTACTTCTTGAGCTTTTAGAATTAAGTTCTGAACGTTAATGGCAATGACTCTTTTCAAGTTTTTTCCCCTATATTATATACTAAAAGATTCATTCATTTACATAATTAATTTAAATTATTTCTATCTCCCTATTCCTCATCTTCATCTACTGTTTTCTCCTCCTACTGGCATCTCTTCTTCTCAATGAGTTTCCCTCATACTTTCATGTTGTCTTTTTGTGGGATGCTCAATAATTTTAAAATTGTAAATAATTTTAAAATTCTCAAAAATTTAAAATTCTAAAATCACTAGACTGAGGATGGGTAAGATGTTGAGGACAGAGTGTCAGGGATTTTGTTATTTTAGTAGGCATCTTGTTTTCTAAGCAGAATTTCTTAAATGTCTTATTTTTTTCACCATTGGATGCTTTGTCATTTCTTCTTATAATTAGATGTAGATATCTGATTTAATTTTTGGTTCTTCTATTTTATTCCACTAGGATTGATCTCTAGTTTGATGCCAGTCCTAGTCCACTTTTCTTCCTGTAACTCTATAATGTAACTTGAAATAAAGTATTATAAACTCATGAACTTTGGGGCTTTTGCTCAACATTGCTCTGATTATCTATGGACTTTGACAGTTTCTTGAATTTGAAGAAGATATTTCAGTCTTTTACATTTACATCTATGTTCTCATGCTAGCCATGATACCCCCAAACCCCGTTTGCATTGTCCAGCACATAGGATCAAAGAAAGTCTGTGTCCAGTTGGTTTTTGACTGGTGAATAAAGTTATTGGTGGCTAATGGCTAGACATGGAGACAGAGTCACTACTTCAGATTTTCCAGGCAAGGTACCCATGGAGAGAAGGAGACTTTAGAATTGCCGTGATGAGGAACAGGAAAGAAAGCATACAATATGTAAGAATTGGAGTAGAGTGATCCCAGGGTCACTCCCCCTTTGGGTCTGAGATAGAAGAGATGGAATGTAAATTTTAGAGAGTAATAATGCAAGAATGTCAGAGGGGAGAGTGTGCTAGTCTTGGGAAGGTTTGGAAATGCCCTGCCATTGCATTGTTCAAGATACTAAAAATAAGGCTATATGTATGTGACTTTCTTTCAGGACTCCAAACCATTTGGGTGGGTGTAGAAGAGGCATACACATCTAACTGGGAGTTGAGAATGGGTTAATGATTTACTACTCCATACTATAGCCATGACTGCAGACTGTTGCATATTGCCATTATCATCTTGAAGACTAATCCTGTGACTTCTGGTTTTTTTAGTTTATTATCATGAAGAAAGAATGTGAAAGATTATCAAAGACTTTTTCTAAGTACATTGTAGTGATTTTGCTATTTTTATTTATTGTTTTGTTGTTCTTTATTCTTCTCATGTGGTGAATTACACTTTCTGAATTGCATGTATTGAATCATCCTAGCATGTCTAATGTGAAACCAAATTGACCATGACATATAAGTCTTTAATCTGTTATTGAATTTGGTTAGCAGGTATTTTATTTTATATTTTAATATTTTCATGAGATTTTTGAAATCACAATTAAAATATTCAAGTTTGTGTGGCATGATGGGTAAATATCTCATATGCTTTACCATTTTTCACATCTGGGCTAACTAAAGTGAGGGTAAGCCTTTTATGAATGTGATTTGATATACCAATAGCTTGTGCTTGTATTAGGTGAACAATTACAATGCTCTCTAAATTGACTATATAAAAAGTCATCTTGAAAAATATCTAAAAGATATAACAAATGCTGCACTATCTTATTCTAAATTATATCTTGCCAAACCTAAATTTCCTAGTTTTATTTCCAGGCATGCCTATTAATCCAACTCTTAGTGAATGGAGGCAAGAGGATATAGAATTCAAGGCTATGTAATTTTACCTTAAAGATAAAGCTCATTTAACCTAAGATTCCACCTCAAACCAATTAGAATGGCTAAGATAAAAATCTCAAGAAAGAGGACATGCTAGTAAGGATGGGGAGAAAAACGAACACTCCTCCATTGCTGGTGGGATTGCAAACTCTTACAATCACTCTGGAAATCTACCTAGGGGTTCCTCAGAAAATTTGGAAAAGTTATACCGAACTATACCTCTTTTGCACAAATACCCAAAAGATGTCTTCCATACCACAAGGACATGTGCTCCTTATCTTCAGAGCAACCATATTTGTAATAGCCAGAAGCTGGAAACAACCCGGATGTGCCTCCACTGAAGAATAGACAGAGAAAACATGGTTCATTTATAGAATGCAATACTATTCAGCTATTTAAAACGATGATATCCTGAATTTTGCAGTCAAATGAATGGAACTATAAAATATCATCCCAAGTGAGGTAACATAGACCAAAACGTAGCACATGGTATGTACTCACTGATAAATGGCCATTAGCCAAAAAGTATAAAATACTTAGGATACAACCCATAGACTTTACGAAGTATAACAAGCAGAAATGCCCAAGTGAGGATGCTTTAATCCCACTTATATTTGGGAAAAAAATAATCACAGGTGGTAGATGGAGAGGAAACAGGAAATAGGGTCAGGTATGGGAGGGAGCAGAAGAGAAAACTAGAGGTGAAAGAGAATGAATAGAAATAAGCAGTCTTGAGGGCTGGGAGGTGGGGGGACTCTCTAGGAAGTACCAGGCACCTTGGTAGTGAGAGACTCTCAGGACTCTTTGTGGGTGACCTTAGCCAAAATGCCCAACATTGGGTATTTTTATTTTATTTATTTACATTCCAATTGTTGTCCCCATTCTTGACCCCCCTGTCCCAGAGTTTATCATCCCATTCCTCTCCCCACTCATTTCTGAGAGGTGCTCTTTCCACCAGACTTCCCCCTTCCCTGGGGCCTCAAGTCTCTTGAGGATTAAGTACTACTTTCCCCACTGAGGCCAGACCAGGCAATTGTCTGCTCTATATGTGCCCGAGGCCATGGACCAGCTTGAAAAGTCTACCTCCAGTAGATAGACAGAGCCTCAAGAGGAGGGACTGGGTTATCAACCCACAGTGAAAATTTCTGATACAGAATTCTTCCTGTTTAAAAGAATCTCAGGAACAAAATTAGAGGAGAGACTGAATGAAAGGCTTTCCAATGACCAGCCCAACTTGGAATCTGTCTCATGGGGGGTGTTGCCAAGGCCTGACTCTATTACTGAGGCTATGATGTGCTCACAGACGGGAGCCTGGCATGGTTGTCTTCTGAGAGGCCCTATCAGCAGCTAATTGAGACAGATGCAGATATTTACACCCAACCATTGGACTGAAGTTGGGCACCCATATGATTGAATTAGGGGAAGAGTTGAAGAAGGAAAGAGTGATGGTGTAGGAAAACCGGCAGCCTCCACCAACCCAGACCCCAGGGAACTCCCAGAGGCAGAGCTACCAACCAAGAGCATAAATGGACTGGTCTCATGGGCCATGGAACATGTCTATGCTCAGTGTACACTCTGTACTTTGCTCAGTACTGTGTCTTTCTTATGTGCTTCTATGAGTATTGGTACTTTTTTATGGCAAAGGTAGGCCTAGTCTCTCTTTACATAGAAGAAAAAAATACTGCATATCATTCAGTATGACTGATAAGTCCTTACCTTCTCTTTAAGCATTTCCAATCATCATATTTTCCTACTTTTCAGTATTTTAGGTATAATATGTACATTCATCTTTTCGTTCAATTTTTATTTTTATTCACTTTTTACATTCTAATCACAGCCATCCTCCCTAATCTATTCCTAGTACCACCCTTACAAATCCCTCCCTCTTTTGACTCTTCCCCTTCTTCTTAGAGAAAGGGAGCCCCCCTTGTGTATCACCCCATCCCAGAGCAACTATTCCCAGAAGTTATAAGCACATCCTCTTCCATTTAAGCTCTGGGAATAGTTGTAACTTAAGACTAAGTTGGAACCTCTGGACCATTACTCAAATATACCTAAAAGATGCCCCATTACACCACAGGGACAGGAAATTTGCTCAACTCTGTTCATTGTGGCTTTATGCATAACCAGAAAAAGGAAAACACCTACTGAAAATGAACTGAAACTAAAAAATGGATAAATATATTATGATGCATCTACTCAATAGAATGCTATTCAGATATTAAAAAAAATCATGAATTTTGCTGGCAAATGGAGAAAACTGGAGAATACCATCCTGAATGAGGTAACCCTGAGCCAGAAAAACACATATTGTATATATATTCAACTGCAAGTGGATATTAGCCATAAAGTACAGAACAGCCATGCTACAATACATAGACCCAAAGAAATTGGATAAGAACTTCATTCCTCCTTAGAATAAGGAGCAAAATACCTAAGAAAGGATATTGGTACAGAGACAAAATTTAGAGCTAAGATGAAAGGGTGACTATCCAGAGACTACCCTATCCGGGGATCCATCCCATCATCAGCCACCAAACCCAGATACTATTGCACATGCCAGCAAGATTCTGCTGCAGGGACCCTGATATAGAAGCCTCTTGAGAGGCTATGCTAGTGCCTGACAAACACAGAAGTGGATGCTCACAGTCAGCTATTGGATGGAACACAGGGCCCCCAATGGAGGAGCTAGAGAATATACCCAAGGAGCTGAAGGGGGCTGCAACCGTGAAGGTGGAACAATAATATGAACTAACCAGTACCCCCTGAGCTCCTGTCTCTAGCTGCATATGTAGCAGAAGATGGCCTAATCGGCCATCATTGGGAAGAGAGGCCCCTTGGTCTTGCAAACTTTATATGACCCAGCACAGGGGAATGCCAGGGCCAAGAAGTGGGAGTAGGAGGGTAGGGGAGCAGGGGCAGAGGGAGGGTATAGGGAACTTTCAGGATAGCATTTGAAATGTAAAAAAAGAAAATATCTAATAAAAAAAAAACATTAAAAAAAGAAGTCCCGAGGGACAATGTCTGAATCTCACTCAGTAGGGGAAACAAAATAGTCATCAGAGGTAGATGGAGAGAGGGAATTGAGTAGGTGAGGCAGTGAATGGGAAGGGCAATCAAAATCTTAATATTGGTGCACAAGTCCCTTCTGGTCTGTGCCAGCACCAGATCACCTAGAGCACAGAGTCGGTAGATACCCCCATGGTCCCCAGAGGACTGCCCATGCGATCTCAGGGTCACTGGTGAGTGGAACACAACATCTGCTCCAATCAAATTGTGTATGGGACCTGAGACAGCACTAGGGAAGCAGAGAACAGGCTTGACCAGGGGCACAATTCCCTTCCAGTCTGTGCCAGCACTGGGTCACCTAGGGTAGGGAGTTGGCAAACAGCCCCATGGTCCCTAAAGGACTGCCAACTGATTTTAGTATCACTGAGGAGGCAGCTGAGCTCTTGGAGGAATCTCTACACTGCTGGTCCTCGGAATTACAGCAGAGGCAGCAGAGTACTCTGGAGGACCCTTAACAACACAGGTACTCAGGAACACAGGAGGAGAGTCAGCCTACAGGGAGGCTCTGAGCCCAGGACTCAAAAGGAGGATCAGAACTCCAGACTCCTAGACACCTGCCTTGCAAGAGGAGAGCTTGCCTGCAGAGAGTGCTCTGACCACAGGACACAGGGGGAGCTGGATTCCCAGGAGTGCTGACAGAGGCCAACAGAATCACAGGAGGAACAAACACCAGCCAGAGACAGTTTGAACATTAACATGAGAGATTTCCAGATATGAAAGGCAAAAGTAAGAATCTTACTAACAGAATCCAAGAACACTGAGCACCATCAGAACCCAGTACGCCCACCACAGCGAGTCCTGGATACCCCAAAACATCCAAAAAGCAAGATGTGGATTTAAAATCATACCTCATGTTGGTGGTAGAAGATGTGAAGAAGGACACTAATAGCTCACTCAAAGAAATACAGGAGAACAAGGCTAAACTAGTAGAAGCCCTTAAAGAGGAAGAACAAAAATCCTTCAAGGAATTACAGGAGACCACTGCTAAACAAGTAGAAGTCCATAAAGAACTACTAAACAGGTAGAAGAAACACAAAAGTCCCTTAAAGAATTACAGGATAACGCTGCTAAACAGCTAGAAGAAACAAAAAAATCCCTTAAAGAATTACAGGAAAACACAACTGAACAGCGGATGGAATTGAACATAACCATAATCTGAAAATGGAAGTAGAAACAATAAAGAAAACACAAAGGGAGACAAGTCTGGAGGTAGAAACCCTAGGAAAGAAATCAGGAACCATAGATGTGAGCATCAGAAACAGAATCCAAGAGATGGAAGAGAGAATAACAGGTGCAGAAGATTCCATAGAGAAAGTGGACACAACAATCAAAGAAAATGCAAAATGCAAAAAGATCCTAACTCAAAACATCCAGGAAATCCAGGACACAATGAGAAGACCAAAGATATGGATAATAGGAGTAGATGAGAATGAAGATTTTCAACTTAAAGCACCAGCAAATATCTTCAACAAAATTATAGAAGAAAACTTCCCAAACCTAAAGAAAGAGATGCCCATGAACATAGAAGAAGCCGACAGAACTCCAAATACTGGACCAGAAAAGAAATTCCTCCTGATACATAATAATCAGAACAAAAAAATGCACTAAATAAAGACAGAATATTAAAAGCAGTAAGAGAAAAAGGTCAAGTAACATATAAAGGCAGGACTATTAGAATTACTCCAGACTTTTCACCAGAGACAATGAAAGTCAGAAGATCCTGGACAGATGTTATACAGACACTAAGAGAACACAAATGCCAGCCCAGGCTACTATAGTCAGCAAAACTGTCAATTACCATAGTTGGAGAAACCAAGGCATTTCATGACAAAACCAAATTCACACACTATCTTTCCAGGAATCCAGTCCTTCAAAGGATAATGAAGAGAAAACACCAACACTAAGAAACTACACTCTAGAAAAAAGAAGAAAGTAATCCCTCAACAAAACAAAAAGAAGAAGACAGCCACAAAAACACAATCCTAACAAACAACAAAAATGACATGAAACAAAAATTACCTTTCTTTGATTTCTCTTAACATAAATGGACTCAATTCCCCAATAAAAAGACATAGACTAACAGACTCGCTACACAAACAGGACTGAACATTTTGGTGCTTAGAGGAAACCCACCTCAGGGACAAAGACAGAGACTACCTCAGAGTAAAAGGCTGGAAAACAATTTTCCAAGCAAATGGTCCAAAGAAACAAGATGGAGTAGCCATTCTAATATCAAATAAAATTGACTTCCAACCCAAATTTATCAAAAAAAGACAAGGAGGGGCACTTAATACACATCAAAGGTAAAATCTACCAAGATGAACTCAATTCTAAATATCCATGCTTCAAATGCAAGGACAGCCACATCTATTAAAGAAACTTTAGTAAAACTCAAAGCTCACATTACCCCTCACACAATAATAGTGGGAGACTTCAACACCCCACTCTCACCAATGGACTGATCCTGGAAACAGAAACAAAACAGAGACACATGGACTCTAACAGAAGTTATAAAACAAATGGATTTAACAGATATCTACAGAATGTTTTATCCTAAAAAAAAGGATACACCTTCTTCTCAGCACCTCATGGTACCTCCTCGAAAATTGACCATATAATTGGTCACAAAACAGGCCTTGACAAATACAAAAACATTGAAATTATCTCATACATCCTATCAGGTCACCACAGACTGAGGCTGATCTTCAATAACAACATAAATAATTGAAAGCCAACATCTACGTGGAAACTGAACAAACTCTACTCAAGATAACTTGGTCAAGGAAGAAATAAAGAAAGAAAATAACGACTTTTTAGAGTTTAATGAAAATGAAGCCACAACATACCCAATCTTATGGGACACAATGAAAACAGTCCTAAGAGGAAAACTCATAGCTCCGAGTGCTGCCAAAAAGAAACTAGAGAGAGAATACACTAGCAGTCTGACAGCACACCTAGAACCTCTAGAAGGAAAGGAAGCAAATTAACCCAAGAGGACTAAATAATCAAACTTAGGACTGAAATCAACCAAGTGGAAACAAAAAGAACTATTCAAACAATCAACCAAACCAGGAACTGGTTCTTTGAGAAAATCAACAAAATAGATAAACCCTTATCTAGACTAACTAGAGGGCATAGGGACAGTATCCTAATCAACAAAATCAGGAATGAAAAATGAGAAATAGCAACGGACCTAAGAAATCCAAAACATCATCAAATCCTACTATAAAGGACTGTACTCAACAAAACTGGAAAACCTGGATGAAATCGACTACTTCCTAGACAGATACCAGGGACCAAATTTAATCAGGACCAGATTAACAATCTTAACAGTCCCATATCTCCTAAAGAAATAGAAGCATTCATTAATAGTCTCCCAACCCAAAAAAGCCCAGGACCAGAATGGGTTTAGTGCAGAGTTCTATTAGACCTTCAAAGAAGATCTAATTCCAACACTCCTTAAATTATTCCACAAAATAGAAACAGAAGGTACTCTACCCAATTTGTTCTATGAAGCCACAATTACTCTGATACATAAACCACATAAAGATCCAACAAAGAAAGAGAACTTCAGACCAAATTCACTTATGAATATCGATGCAAAATCCTCGCAAACAGAATCCAAGAATGCATCAAAATGATCATCCATTATGACCAAGTAGGCTTCATCCCAGGGATGCAAGGATGTTTTAATATACGGAAATCCATCAACATAATCCATTATAAAAACAAACTCAAAGACAAAAGTCACATGACCATCTCATTAGATGCTGAGAAAGCATTTGACAAAATCCAACACCCCTTCATGATAAACGTCTTGGAAAGATCAGGAATTCAAGGCCCATACCTAAACATAATAAAACAATAAAAAGCAAACCAGGAGCCAACATCAAAGTAAATGGAGAGAAGCTGGAGGCAATCCCACTAAAATCAGGGACGATACAAGGCTGCACACTTTCTCCCTACCTATTCAATATTGTACTTGAAGTCCTAGCCAGAGCAATTTGACAACAAAAGGAGATCAAGGGAATACAAATTGGAAAGGAAGATGTCAAAATATCACTATTTGCAAATGATATGATAGTATATATAAGTGACCCTAAAAATTCCACCAGAGAAATCCTAAACCTGATACACAGCTTCAGTGAAGTAGCAGGATATGAAATTAACTCAAACAAATCAGTGTCCTTTCTGTACACAAAGGATAAACAGGAGAAGAAAGAAATTAGGGAAACAACACCCTCACAATAGTCACAAAATATATAAAATGCCTTGGTGTGACTCTAACTAAAGAGGTGAATGATCTGCATGCCAAAACTTCAAGTCTCTTAAGAAGGAAATTGAAGAAGATGTCAAAAGATGGAAAGACCTCCCATGATCATGGAGTAGCAGAATTTATATAGTAAAAATGGCTATTCTGCCAAAAGCAATCTACAGATTCAATGCAATCCCCATCAAAATTCCAACTCAATTCTTCACTAAGTTAGAAAAGGCAATTTACAAATTCATTTGGAATAATAAAAAATCTAGGATAGCAAAAACTATTCTCAACAATAAAAGAACCTCTGAGGGAATCACCATTCCTGACCTCAGGCTGTACTACAGAGCAATTGTGATAAAAACTGCATCATACTGATACAGTGACAGACAGGTAGATCAATGGAACAGAATTGAAGACCCAGAAATGAACCCACACACCTATAATTACTTGATCTTTGACAAATGAGCTAAAACCATCCAGTGGAAAAAAAAGACAGCATTTTCAACAAATGGTGCTGGCATAACTGGCAGTTAGCATGTAGAAGAATAGGAATTGATCCATTCTCATTTCCTTGTACAAAGCTCAAGTCTAAGTGGATCAAAGAACTCCACATAAAACCAGAGACACTAAAATATATAGAGGAGAAAGTGGGGAAAAGCCTCTAAGAAATGGGCACAGGGGAAAAATTCCTTAACAGAACAGCAATGGCCTGTGCTATAAGATCAAGAATCAACAAATGGGACCTCATAAAATGGCAAAGCAGCTGTAGGACAAAAGATACTGTCAAAAAACAAAAAGGCCACCAATAGATTGGGAAAGAATTTTTACCAATCTGAAATCTGATAGGAGACTAGTATCTAATATATGCAAAATTATAACGAAGATGAACTCTAAACACTCAAATAACCCCATTAAAAAAACAGGGTACAGAGCTAAACAAAGAATTCTCTACTGAGGGGTACCGAAGGTCTGAGAAGCACTTGAAAAAAAAATGTTCAACATCCTTAATCATCAGGGAAATGCAAAACAAAACAATCCTGAGATTTCACCAGTCAGAATGACTAAGATCAAAAATTGAGGTGACAGCAGATGCTGGTGAGGATGTGGAGAAATAGGAACCTCCTCCATTTCTGGTGGGATTGCAAGGTTGTACAACCACTCTGGAAATCAGCTCATGCCAGCAAGATTCTGCTGAAGGGACCCTGATATTGCGGACTCTTGTGAGGCTATGCCAGTGCCTGACAAATATAGAAGTGGATGCCCACTGTCATCTATAAGATAGAACACAGAGACCCAAATGGAGGAACTAGAGAAATTACCCAAGGAACTGAAGGGGTCTGCAACACTATAGGTGGAACAACAATATGAACTAATCAGTACCCCCTGAGCTCATGTCTCTAGCTGCATATATAGTAGAAGATGGCCTAGTCAGCCATCCTTGGGAAGAGAGGCCCCTTGGTCTTGCAAACTTTATTATGCCCCATACAGGGGAATGCCAGGGCCCAGAAGTGGGAGTGAGTGGGTAGGGGAGCAGGGTGGGGGGTGAGGGTATAGGGGTCATTCGGGATAGCATTTGAAATGTAAATGAAGAAAATATCTAATAAAATAATTTAAACATATTTGTGACAGAATTTGAAAAGTATATTTATAATTCACTCCTGTCTGCTCTCAAATAACACTGCTTCACTGGCTTTGCAAGTACTCCATAATAATAAAATAGTCCTGATTCCTTGACACTAAAAATAAAATAAATAAAAAAATCTTTATACCATGTTAAGGGCCCATAAAATTAGCTGTGACTTTCTTTCTTAAAAATGCTTACGCTTTGTGGGAGAACTGGGGTGGGTCTTTACTATGGAGATGAGTGGTTTTATTTATGCAAACTAGTTTGAAGACATTTGCAAAAGAAACTGACCTAAACAAGAGAAGAATATTCATCAAATTTTAGATGACAAAAAACCCCTAGGAATGGTGACATTTAGAATCCAAGTAGATCAAGTCATAAGATACGGAGGTTGGCAATAGTATTTATCAGGAACATTGAAGATTTGGAGTACTGTGTACCTCATTAAAAGTACTGAGTGTTAGGAGTCCAAAAAAAACTCCAGTGTGGGCTCAGGATACAGTCTAGGATATTGCAGATTTTCCACCACCACTGTCCTTCTCCGTGATCCTGAACAAGAACAGTACTCTGTAAATGAACAACCAAGGCCTAAACAGTTTAGGGGAAGTAGTGATATGGCTGATAAGGGTGGGCTCAGTAGAGTGCTTCAGTATATCATGTGTTTGTTCATTGACAAGTGCTGCACTGTGCCAGCCCAGCAGGCAGACCAGCTGTGCCTGAGGATGGAATAAAAGATGAATTTCTGGAAAAAAAAATGTTTATGTTTTGCCGTTTTCATATGCCCAGGAAAAGGAGGATATGTTGGAGAAAGGAAAACCATTGTGATCATAATCAACCAAGGATCTCTATCTCTACCCAAACAACTTCATTGATAACCAAGGATGGTGATGTTTATTTTGTAGAGCCTTGTATAGTCCTATTGGGAAACATACTGAAACCTATCTTCCCTACTATTGGTTGATTTTCAATAAATTTCAATTTCCTCTCCACACCTTTCTCCATTATATTTCCATATATGGGGTACTGGAAGAGGTTAATTTAACAAAATGCCTAATATTTATAGAGTTGTTCTTAGTTTATACATTCGTGTAACAGTCATATATATTCAAACTTAGTTCTACCCTTTGAAAATGTGATGAGATTCCAAAAGGTTAACAACCTTTCACAGATTTGGGAATGTACCAGAGAGTCTGCTGACAAAGACAGGTTCCTATACCCAAGTTTCCTCAACAACATTTCAATAAACTTACAGATGTTTTATATATAAGTGATCTTTTATCCTCCTGAAATCAAAGGGCTTACAACTTAATAGTCAGTATAGCAATGAAAGAGAGAGCCATGCCTAGGACCTGAGTGTTAGCTTACCACCCTTGAAATATATTCTGAAAATCTATATTTTCACATGGCCCAAATCAGGGAAATTTTATATTCATAAATCCTAACAACAGGAGTGAGTCCTCCAAGAGTCCTGACTTGGGGCCCTTACCACTTATTCCAAACCGTCACTGCCCTTTGCTTATATGTACATGTGTGAGTTATATGCAATGTATGAAAATATCCATAACCTTTAAAGAAATTTCAGCTGATGCAATAATCTTCATACTTTTGATTTATTTTGTTTCTGAAGCAGAATAGTTATGTCTCTTATTGTAGCAGACTTGTGGATAACAAAATTTAGTTTGATGAATTATTCCATCAAATTTTCCTATTACTAACACATGACCCTAAGCAAAATAATTACACTCTTAGGATTCTTTGTAATCTCTAGGACAAAATGATGGGATTTAGCTTCCATTCTGTATTTCTTCAATTTATTTAATTTAATGAGTAACAACAAAGCAGTGACAAAAATAGACCTATAATTCTGCAAGAAAATAAATATTGATAGTTTCAAAGTTATCACCATATTATGGAGACCCTCTTAGCTTTTCCTTAATTTTTCTGTGGTTTTGCTCTAATTAATTAAAGGATTTCCATGTGTTTTGTTGGGTACAATTTAACTCCTCTAAGCTCTCCCCTTAATTTAAGTTTTCAACAGTAGTTTGTTTGTGAATTAATCCTATAATTACCATATAAAACAAAAAATAAACAACTAACTATGATTATAGTAGTGCATTTGGCTCAATTTTACTTAAGAATCATTATTCTAATTTTTGTTTTTATTATTATTTAGAATCTGAATACATACTGCACATTGATACAATTGATTTTTTTAATGTGTCCCAGAATATTTAACTCATTTAAGGTGGAAATTTCAGATGTTCACAAAGATATTTGATATCATTCTTGAATCGCTACAGATTATTAGATCTTTTTAACCAATTTTTCCTTTAATTGAATAGTAAAAATGGTGGTTTCATGTGCCTTGGCGGTAGGAAGAATGTCAGGTAAGCTAGAGTAGCACTTATCTTGAAAACCAAGCCTTACTAAGTGAAGTTTGGAAGCCTATCAGGAGGCTCTAAGCAACAATAAAACCTGTCTATGCAACTGAGTCAATGCCATAGCAGAACAGAGCCCCTAGAGATCAATGAGCCTATTGTTTAATCAGTACACTTGGAAACATGGCACATGAATGGTCCTGCACAGCTGGCGTGTTCAGCACCATGCTGAGAGGGAGAGAAATACTCATTTTGTATTTCACTTGGTTCTTCTTAGCACAGATTCCCCAGAGTGTCCATGAAGATCCATAGAATTCAAAAAGTCCAGAACCTTCCACCAGATTCAGAGAGACCTGCAGTGTTCCGTCAGGACATAATTGAAGGCATTTCTGGTATCACAAGGACCCAGTATTGAAACCCATGCTGTATCTAAAAAAGACTTGGTGTGAAATAAAATACCTAGGAAGAGCAGTCTTTCAAACCCATTTCTTTTTTTTTTTAAATTT
>NC_034595.1:21467980-21475318 GCF_900095145.1 Mus pahari | reverse complement strand
TTCATCTTAGCTCTAAATTTTGTCTCTGTACCTATATCCTTTCATGGGTATTTTGTTCCTTATTCTAAGGAGGAATGAAGTATCCACATGATGGTCATCCTTCTTGATTTTCCTGTATTGCAATGGTAGCACATCTGACTCTAGACCAGGAGATTGCATGTTCAAGTCTCTTCTGAGAAAATTCAAACCCATTTCGAATTGTTGGTCAGCAAGCCTGCATCTCTATCAAATGCTTTGAACCTTACATTCAATATCAATTAAATTTAATTAGTAATACTTTGATCTATTTCACTTTTTCTCTTGTATCCTCTTCACAGTGAAGGCCATCTTTAATATTTCAATGATAAATTCTAATATTTCCCTTCACTGTGTAAACTTCAAAAGTAAAAACATTCTTTTTTTCCTAACAGTGTAAGAAATATTAAGGGGATATTGTTGAGTGAATGAATAGATGATTAGAAATATGAAGCACAAATGTGTGTATGTGTGTGTGCATGCATATGTGTGTGTGAGTGTCTGTGTACAATGAAGTATAAGATTCTGCTACACATAATTTTGTTAAATAAAAAAAGTTAAGTTGAAAAGACATACATTTAAGGTTGATCTCATAAATATTAAAGATAGAAAAGAAAAAAGAAATAACATACTTTATGCTCTTACAGCTGGTGTAATAAAGCGTAATTGGCTTAGTTGTAGCAACTGTTGCATGTCTATATTATGTTAAAGTTTGACAGGAAATAAACATGAAGCATTTCACAAACATAAGATTAACCTATTATTATAGCTACTTGTATTTCTTAAAGCTCAAATGTAAAATCCATTTTCTTGCTTGTTAGCTCTGAGGGCTGCAAAATTCTTTGATTCATGTTATCTTTCCATCTTCAATACCAATGCTGAATGAATAAGTCACAGTTGCACCCTCATCTTCAGGTTTTGAGACTCATACCTCTTTTATCACAGACTGACATGATCCATATGGCATGTATTGGTTACAACTATGGAAGTCACCAAGGATAATATATTCTTAAGGTCCAATTTTCTGATTAGTAATATTAGGATGATTCTAAGATATCTTGTTTGAGAGAAATAGTTGCCTTTTTTGTTATATGTATGTGTGTTTGTCTTTATGCGGGTGTATCTCCATGAATTCAGGAGATACTCTAGGAGGTTAAAGGCATTGAATTCCCTCAAATCTGTAGGTATAGGTAGTTGTGAATCACCAAATGTTAATGCTAGGAATGAAACTCATGTTTTCTGCAAAATCTATGTTTCTAGCACCTTTATAATCTACCTTAAGTCCCATGTCTTTTGTTGTAACAGTCAGACAATCATGGACATGTTTGTGAAATTATTATTCTGTTAGCAATACCTAACTTGGTTGATAGTCAGAGAAATCAATTTGACCATGAGAAAAATAAAACTAAGGAAACATTTGTCCTCCATGATCACTCTTTCTCTCTGCCATATTGATGATGAACCTCTTCCCAAAGCATAAAATTGAGGGACGTCTTCTCTGTAATACTTGCTGGAATATCCTTATGGGCATCTGCCTTTTCCTCCTTGAGTTTTCTTCCAATTGCTTATTTATATGATGTCACTATAAATCTTGTATAATGAATATGTAGGTTCACATAATGCATGCTTGCCTTTGAAGTTTCAGGTTCCTGACAATAATTCACTCTTGAATCATCGAGAAGACATAATGTTTTCATAATTTCTTTAATGTTTGGATAATCATAGTCTCTCTAAAAATTTTTTAAGTTTACTCTTAACAAGCAGTAGACTCGGGGGGGGGGTTCCTCTGATCATGTATATGATAAGTGGGCTCTTATTTATTTGAGGTGTTACTTTAGGACAGGGTTTTCACACATTGTATAATTTTCCATATTTACATATGTTCCCTCCTGTGTATGTTAGGACATTCTCACTCCTATTTGTTACCACAACTCCAGTTCCAATGAATTCCTTGACAACATACACTCAACGAAATGATAGTTATCTGTGATATCAATGGGAATTTGTTTATGCCTTATTTTTGTATGTATTAAAACTATGTATCTTGTCAGAACTTTATTTGGTTCACTTGACTTGGTGCACATTACTAAACCATCCAGCCCCATTTACAAAACAGAACATGGCAAATTTAAAACATGACAGCTAAAAATTAAAAATCTTCCCATCTGCCTGCCTCGTGCTCCAACCACTCTTGCCTGAAGACATCAGTTCCTCCACCCCCTTTACTGTAAGTTAACGACAAAGTGAAACATAAATCCTGGGATGAATGATTGGTATTTCTACAGGGCCTCTCATCCTATTCTACTTGTTCTCTTAATTTACTCGGTTTACACTTAACTGATGACAGAATCCCATTGTTTTGCTGAAACATTAACTTCACAAAGTCATTCTGCTTCCATCTGCAGCACTAAAATTAATGATTCCCTCTGCAACATCTGTTTAATTAACTATCGGCACCATAGAAGAGGCATCCAAATACCCCAGTGACTAAATCAGGCTCAAATTAGGGAAATACAATGTTAAATTGTATCAGGGAGAAGCTGAGTTTATCCTTCTGAGCACTGGCACTCATTAGCTAGCAGCGACCACATGCATCTTTATAATGAAGTAATGTCTGGGGTGCTTGGCTGTTAAGTTCTCATTTAGGGGTGGCCCAAGTCCCTTTAGTCATGGTCACCATAGGAGAACAAGGATAAAAGGACTTAGTTCAGAGGTGGCAAATCATTCTATCATCTTCGTTCCTGTAGAGAAAATGAGGTTTCAGCTAGGCACGTGCTGGCTGAAGGATGCTGGGAAACAGGAGGGATGTGGTTAAAATGGCATTTGTGTGTCATTTCTACCAGAAAAGTGCTCTATTATTTCCGAATCTTTTTTAAGTATAGGCATCACCACTAGGAGTGCCCACATGAACATTTGTGGTCTCCAATTATACATTAGAGAAGCTGTAATTGATACTCCTGAGAGGAATATCATTTCTTTAAAGCATCATGTCAGGCACTGAGAATGTCCAATCTCAGGCAGATCTTACCCCTTAGGATTTCACCCCAGACACAGGACATTCAATATTAATATAAGCTTACTTTTGTAAACAAATCAGCTTTTTAAATTTAGATTATAGATTGAGAATGAACAAGCTTATATGCTGATATGTATATGTATATGTATCAATACAAGCATATAATATTATGCTGTTCTAAGAAAGCTTAGGATCTAGTTTGTGTACACAAAAGGGGAAAGAGAATTTAAAATGACAACTAAATTAAATTAATAAATCAAGAAACTTACAAAAGATATTGAGACCAACCTTTACAGGTTGTCAAGGGCAGAGATGACACGTTTAATTTTAAGGTTATTTGAAATAAAGGGTAGGTAATGATATCTCAAAAGTTGTTTCTAAATTATTATTAAAGTAAAATTTACATGATTATCTAGAGGAAGAACATTCCACTCACAAGCAGAAAGAAGGAAAAGGTACAAGTGCATATAATTTATAGATGCCCATGATGTTTGAAGATAGAAGCATCTACTCTCTCTGACCTTGTGTACTCTGGCCTGAAATTGGCATAGAAAAGGCCAGAGGTGTAGAATACACAGACAAAGGCTTGCTTACACCTCCCCGGAGTCTTTATCCTTTAAATCTGCCACCTGCAGACACATGGTTATCGTGCATATCATGCAACCTGTATGTCTGCATTTTTCTCTTGGACTCTGGACTTCACGTTCCAGTTGAGCTCTATAACAGGAGTTCATCTTTACTTGCAGTTTCATTCGCTGAGTCATAGCATTCTTTTTCAGATCATGTCTGATTAGCTTTCATTAGCTTAAGTCTGTCTTCAATGGTAGCAATGAAATTGGGATGACAGTCATTTGAGTAGGAAAGCAGGCTGTGCTAACCATAACTTCTTACAGTTTGGTTAATTCAAAGTTGTATCTGTCTCACTGTAGTTACTATCTTAGATTTGCCAGTATGAAACTTGAAATGAGAAACCAGAAATAGTCTCCTTGACCAAGTACAAAGTTTAGACCCAATAGAAATTGGCTGAAAAAAGAAGGGCTTGAGATGGGTAGACATTGAAGGTTGATTCTTAAGGCCGCATGGAAATTCTAAGTTTATTGTGCAGCTCACCACAGACATGTTGTTTGACTAGATACCGTCAAGAGATAAATTTGGTGGTTGATTCAACAGTTTTCCACCTTGTAGGATATTTTTTGTTGCTATGGTCACAAATGTAGTATGAAATTGCAAGTTTTTAAATTGTACAGTCAGGAAACTTTGGAAGTTCCAAGGAGTCGGCAAAGGCAAAAGATATGAGGACATCAGAAGAAATCGTAGAAACAAAGTCATCAAAGATGTCACAACATATTTCATAAGGACAGCTTCATTTTGGTCTTCTCTTTGACAGCTATTGGTGATTTAAGATATCAAAGTACTATGTATTAGATATGCACATATCTGTCAATTAAGGCACATGGACCAAATGATAAATGTCATGCAAGGCACTAACAATAGTGAAAATTCTATGTTAATATCATAAAATCATTGACACAGCATATGTATTGCCTTTGCGATATATGATATATCTTATTTTCTTTCCTTCCTCATTCCTCTGCCATGAAAACAAGTATGACTCCATGATTAAGTAATTTTGTGTGTTATGGCAAAAATCTGTGTTACAGGCTGTTTGGGGCACAGGAGGCAAGCTATAATGGCAGTGGAACAAACTCCCAACTCAGGCATGTTATTTATTCACAGAACAAATCCTGAGTCATCAACCTGCTATTTTGGAATTTAACAATTGATTTTGTTTTAATCTAAAACAATGGTGTTTTTAAATATTTCATAGGATTATAGTGTTAAAAAGGATAGGAGTTACAAAATATTTAACATTTGTCATCAGATAAAAATTTTCATTTTGGTTTCTATGGGTAGCATCAATCTCTAAAGTGTTGGGTGTTTATTTTCTATCTTTTTTCAATGAATATGAAAAGTTTCATGGTGATTTATGTGAAGGGTATAAATATAGAAAATGGCTGAAATTTAATTTATTTTTTACCTTTTATCCACAACTAGGCTTAATTTCATCTCTGTAGTGCATAATATAAGTGCTGGTTGAAGATGAAAAGATGGAAAAAATACTTCCTGGGATTTAAAGATAATCTCTGGTCAAGACACTTACTGGTGACAGGAACTTCTAGAAGAGATGCAAAGACCAATGATACTTAGGTGGATAGGCAGAACAGAAAACAGAAAAGGAACAAACCTGGAAAATCTAGACACTTTGCCTAGATACTTTTAAATTTTAGAATGGAAGGCAATCCTGACATCCAGGATATCTATATACAGTCAAATTTCACATTCAGATCAAGTTTCTATAAATAGCATGGAAAAACAAAGGTTTTTGACCCATGTCTGAAAATGAGAAATAGGCCTGTACTTGAACATAACCATAAACCAAATCCATAGATCATCAAATTCTAAAATGAAATAGACTATGAGCTTAACTTTTCAAATATTCCAGCAATGCTGCAAACATGTTAGATCAGGTTTAAAAATGATTAAATGAAAACTCTAACTCTACTGTTATGCCACTATATCACTATAAAGCAGACAGCAAAACTTAACACTTGTGTCTGTCACCATGGTGCCATTTGGTTAGGAAGTCTTCATGCAAAACAAAAAGTTATATGTAAATAAACACCCAGTAGTGTTTGTCACACATGTAAACACCCAGTAGTGTTTGTCACACATGTAAACACCCAGTAGTGTTTGTCACACAAGCTTTGTTCCAGGATTAAGGGACTAAGAGCTAAAGATCAGAGTTCATCTACTTTGAAGCCAAAATTGTCTGACTGATCTACAGTACTTTAGGATACAGGAAAGTGCTTCATACGAATAATAAGTAGGACACTACACTAGGGCCACAAACTCAGATGTGCCCTTCCAGAAAGTCTGGCTTGGCAGTTTTCCAGACTGCTAGGGATAAGTTGTTACATATTCCATCAGAGCGTGGGAATGAACCCAAATTCTTCAGTAACTTGCCTATTTTAAAGTTCTCAGCAGATTATATAACAAGAAGAAATACGAAAGATATTTTTGCAATGCAGTATTTTAAGTGTTTACATTTCAATCTTATGCATGAATTTTATTGGAAACTGACTTATATAAGCATGGATATTATACTAAAACCTATCACTATTTTCAAAGATTATTTATATAAAATTTATTAGAATAATCTCTAGTACCTACAATATCCAACGTGGTAATAGTGTGTTAAACAGGAACATGGAGGAGCCAGGTATTGTGCATGGTATTAAATTAAAAGCTATAAAATTACATCAAGCTTCAGAGTTCTACTCTCACCACCCAAGTCTGTTAGTTCCCAATTGTCTGCAACTTCAGCTCCATGGTATCTGAGCCTTAAGGTCACCAACACCTGTACATATATGCACAGACAAATAAATTAGTCATTAATAGAATAAATCTTGAGAGAGAGAGACAGAGACAGAGACATACAGAAAGAGACAAAGAGAGACAGAGAGAAACAGAGAGACAGAGAGACACACAGAGAGAAGCCTGTTAGATATTTGTTCACACTAAGACACTGATAAGTCTTAGCGGTCCCAATGCCACAGTCTGAAGTAAAAAAAGGACACAACTCTCTACGGTTTCCTTCCTGGGACAGATAGTTAAGAAGCCATGCCTTGCTATGATTTTAGACCTTATAATTTATGGTTGGACTTAACACCCGGCTTCTCTATTTTCGTGCTTAATATTCTATACACAATTAAATCGCGTACTATGTAATTTCAGTTTTCAAGGATAGAAAAGTCATACATTTTCTTTTGTTCAGGTGATTCTGTAAACATTCTCCTCTCCAATCCTCCAGTCACCCTTTCCTTAGCCACTTACTCTTTCACCTAGTTTATCTCTTATTAATATTATAAAGAGAAGCTTCGCTTCTCCATCAAGATCCCATCATGTTGTCTATGAGATTATTTTCTGTCCATTTTTAATGTTTTATATTTCAGTGCCTGATCATTCTCCCCATGGCTCTAAGCCCAGCATCCCTAATAAAACTCATTTCTGACATGTAATTTCTTGCCAGTTTCTTTTCTCAAACCATCCACAGTTACACATTTTACTTCTAACAAAGTCTACAACCTTTTGCTCTGATCTAAAAATCTATGCTCCTGCACTTTTAATGCCAGAAGTTATAAGACCTGAGGGTATAGCTCAGTGGTAGAGGACTTTCCTAGGATGCAGAAGGAACTGAGCTCATTCCAGCATACACACACACACACACACACACACACACACACACA
>NC_034595.1:21441907-21467782 GCF_900095145.1 Mus pahari | reverse complement strand
AAGAAGAAGAAGAAGAAGAAGAAGAAGAAGAAGAAGAAGAAGAAGAAGAAGAAGAAGAAGAAGAAGAAGAAGAAGAAGAAGAAGAAGAAGAAACATAAATATTAAGTCCATGTCAAAATAAAGAGCTTGAGTAGATACAGGTTAGAGTTCAACCAATGTTTGAACACACTCTTAAACTAGTGGAGGAGACGGAGAGATGGAGAGATGGTTCAGGTGTTTCGTAATTTATTATTCTTTTCACAATATATTAATTTGGTGATTTCAAATTATGAACCTTGATTACACTTGCTTTTGATTTTGTGTTATCACTGGAGCATAGTAAATATCCTGGTGGTTAGCCCTTAAGTGAGTCCCTCCCCCCTGGCACCCTAGCCAGAAGCCATAAATGGTGAAAAGTTACACTTAAGCATACTTATTACAATTTTTAAGAGTTTTTTTTCCCCTGCAATGGCTTTCTTTGTAGGCTGTTACTTTTTTGTAGGGGGAGGGGAGGGGTAGTATGAGGTAGTGGTAAGAATTGTCACATAAGCCTTCTATGCTCCTCTTTCTCAGTATGAGTCTGCAGTCATCAGAACAAAAGTAGTTCCCTTGCCCTTTACAGTCAGCAGGAGCAGGAATCATTGAATAATAACAGGATCATTTCTTGCATCATCACTTGCTGTGTACATTAGCATGGTCTCCAATAGCAGTACAGACAATGGACATCAACATGGCCCTCTGCCATAGCATAACCCTCTGACAGCATCATAATCCTCAGGGGCAGCACAGGCCAAGGTCATGAACATATCTTCAGGTGACTCCACAGTCACACACATTCAAACCCTGACAGGGGAGCCTGGATTCAGTTCCTAGATTCTGTATCATGGCTCATAACCATCTATCACTCTTGCTATAAGCAGATGAGTGGTATTTTATCTTATGTGGGCAAGAGCACTTTTGTGGAAATACACTCACATAGACACATATACTATCTACAATTTAAAATAATAAAAATTTAAAATGGGAGACAAAGAAATAATATTCTAGAACATATACATAATATTTGAACCACACAGGGCTAATAGAAGCATTATACTATGCTCAGACATCAGAGAGGCACATGGGGAAAGTATCTGCTCTATTGATTTTTTAACACCTCTTTCTAGAAGTCACATTTGAGTCTAAACAAACGTAATGACCAGATTAAAGAATTTTCTTTCTGTGCTTCTATGTCTACTTCTCATTATGTTACTGCCTCTGTCTGTCTCTGCCTCTCAATTTCTCCCTTTTCTTTCTCTCTCTCCACTTCTATTTCTTCTCTCTCAGCCTCTCTGTATCTCTTGCATCTTCTCACCACAACCTGTCTCCTACATCTTTCTCTTCTTTTCTGTCTTCTTCTCTACAAGTAGTCTTTTGCATTTAATTAAAGTGCAAGTTTTATTCAGGGATATATATGACGATCACAACAATTTTGTTTCATTATTCAATTATCATTGGCTAGTTTGTTATTCAGTTTGAGATAGTTTGTTCTGTGTTTTGTTTTTGCACTATTTCTAGAAAAATACCCAGAATTCAGAGAGATATAAATGATTGACATATTGCTATCTGTTTGAAATTTTTAGACAACAGACTGCTTCTTCCTTTTACAAAGCATAAAATGTATTTAGAAGTAAATCTTGATTATTTTTAAGATTAAGATCACAATTACACTGAGATATTTATTTCCCTTTTTTATTTTTCTCTTTCTTTTTGTATTTCTAACAAGCAATTTCTTTTAGACAAATCTTTTCACTAATTGTCTTGCTTTCTCTCTGTGGCTGTAAAACACTGACAAAAACAATCTAAAGAAGACAGTTTATTTTGGCTCAAAATCTAAGGTTATATTCCATCATAGATAAGAAATCAAGATATTAGACGCTAAAATCATCTGGTCATATTATGTACACATGCTGAAAAGAGAGCAAAGAATAACTGTGCTTTTCAATGACAGCTATGTTTCTTCCTCATTTAAACATATTTTTTGAGATTATAATTACATCATTTCCACCTTTGTTTCCCTCTCTCCAAGATTTCTCATATACTCCTCTTTGCTCTCTTTCAAATTCATGTTCTCCTTTTGAATTGATATGATAAAGATAACTCCTGGTAAGCATTCTCAGATTCAGTTTAATATTAACCCCCAAACTAATATACATAAATTATACTTATCATGCATTCACTCCATAGCTAATAATGAATTACTATTGGAAAGTTTCAGTGTCTTCTGATTTAAGGGACACAAAGAACTGTGAACACTATGCAAATCTGTATTTTGGTTTCAGTTTTCAACTGCCAATCAAATTGAACTCCATCTAGGAGAGGAATAATGCATATGTAAGTTTTTTCATAAATCATAAGCTAAATTAATTAAAACAAGGAGAAACTAGGCATTCAGCCTGTGTTTCATATATTTTAACCATATTTTTTCTTTTAACTGCCATTACTACTTTATGTAATAGCTAATACTTTATCCACTTTCCAAAGTGGCAAACAGAGACAGTAAGAATTATTTTAAGTTACCTTGTTAGAAGGTGAAATGGCCAAATTAATGTTAATACAAATTCTTTGATTTTGATTGAGTATACAATATTTTCTTAAGTAACAAATTTTCAAGTAATACTGTCCAATAGAACAAACCCTAAATTAGATAAATTTTGTTTAACACACATATTTAATGAAAGGATTAGATAGGCTTTTTATTGGCAAATCTAGGTTAGAAGATAGATTTTTGTCTCTTCAAACAACCACAATCATAATGGATAATTTAAACAATATTCATTTTTCTTGAAGTGAAGTCAGTAAGAACATTAATATATAATCTTTTTTTTAAATAAACAAGTGAACACTTTATGAATTAGGAAAAAAATTTACCTGAAAAATACACCTCCCCCCAAAACATTTTTGGTGAGTCAAACTTACCAGGCCATGGATTGTTGAGGTCCAGTTCTTCAATCTTTTCTGAGTTCATCATTTCTTTTATAAATTAGTATTCAATGTTCCTCTATGACGCACACAATTCATTCAGTATTCAGTTATTGTCAGCAAATGTCTCCTGTTTAACAGAATTTCAAAATTACTAAACAAGTGCCTATGAAGTATCTTGATTATGAAATGGGTTACTTTATTAAATTCTACTAATATCCAGCGATGTGCTCAAAGTAACACATAGCATAATAAAATAGGTCCTGCTTCATAATTCACATTTGAGATACTATAGTGAAATTTCCTGTAGAATGTTTGAATTAGCTAGTTGTCATCTTTAGTCTCTAATTAATTACACCAAATTAGTTAACTAAATGAGTTGGAATGTGTCTGTGTCAAGAAGAGGAATAAGCTCTGCCCTGGCCTCCAGTTTCCCATCCATTCTGTATTTTACATTGTTAAAATATCATGGCATATGGACATTATCAGTGTTATTGGTAATAAAATTCTTCTAGAAGCTGACTACCTATAATTGACTGGAGATGGCACCTGGGTCTAGTATAATAGTAATACATTAGAAAAACTGAATAAGGCTATAATACTGGGACAGAATTTTATTTATGTAAAGAGGCATTTTAAATTAACTGTAGGAATTAAAAGGCATTAGCCTCTCATCACTTGAAACAAACAATTTGACATTAGAGAACGAACAAGCGGGATCTGGGTAGCTGCTCAAAGTTAGGTATTTGCTATTGATCTCTTTTAAACTGTTGAGGACATTTTTCTTCCTGGTGGGAATTATAAACCTGGCACATACCAGGAGAGTCATAAAATCCCCTCTGGTATCTTTAATCAATCATGACTAGTATATCTACCATACATTCTCCGAGTTTAAAATAGAATGAAGTCACATAATAATCTTTCTTCCAGGAGCTAGACTGCTTTGAGCACAATGACCTACACTCTATGGCTATATTAACAGATACGATCTATTCTTTAATAGAGCTCAGCCATGGGGATTAGCTACCTGTAATGCAGTTTGGGCTGTCAAGCACTCTACCAAACTGCTAGCACATTACAAGTTACAGGCATCAATTCTTTCTAAGTGAAAAGGCATTTCACATTCAAAACACTTCAAACCTCATAATGGGAAATTATCATGATGGATCCCCTTTGCCAAGGAAAGGTAAAGAGATGGAGAGAGAAGAGACAGGTACCCAATCAAAAAAATCATATCAATTTATTTTGATCAACCTGGGGCCGATTAAACTCTAGTAGTGGATAAGGCTGTCAGAAATGTTACAGGAATTCAGTGTGGATCAGAGCAGTTTCTGGTTGATGGAAGGACGCAAATCCTAATTGAATAGAAATAAAGTCTGATAGAAGGAGTTTGGTCTGCCCAATCTGAGTGGACTGGCCAGAACAGAATGTCTAAGCAATATACACAGTGCAGTAGACTTAATTTTTTTCAGGTGCAGTATTACATCAGAGCATTTCAAATACCCGGGGAATCTGACCTAAAGCAAAACCCTAGAAGAGAAATTTATATTGCAGGGTCAAAGCTGCAAAATTCTTTTTTTCCCTGTTGTGAATACACCAGGCTTTCTATGTATGTTTAAAGTCTCTTGTAGCTTATATACAGAATAAAATAGGATGCAACAATGTTTAAATTATCCCACACTTGGAACTATATGAAAGAAATAAGAGCATTACTGGTATCTGCCTTACATCTACTCATTAGTAGGTTTACTAATTCAATTAAATATCATGTATTATTATATATTTGTAGATGTACAAAATAAGTTAGAATGCTATTTACAAGTTATATTGAAATAAGTAGTACAGAATGACATCACTGATCTTGATTGCTCACCAGAACTTGAGAGTATCATTCTGTTGCTAAAAATAACATATACTTAGTTACAGGACACATAGAAATCAAGTTGGTGCTGACCCGTAAAGATTCTTCTTCTAAAGCTTTCATAATACTACAATGTGCATTTCAGGTCCTTCATAGGAAAAGAGAACAGTTTTACCTAACTTTGGACCTTTTGTTCTATAATAATGATAGGAATGGCAAGATATGCCCAAGGGCACTGTCCTAGTTAGGGTTTTACTGCTGTGAACAGACACCATGACGAAAGCAAGTCTTATAAAAACAACATTTAATTGGGGCTGGCTTATAGGTTCAGAGGTTCATTCCATTATCATCAAGGTGGGAGCATGGCAGTATCTAGGCAGGCATGGTGCAGGCAGAACTGAGAATTCTACATCTTCACCCAAAGGCTGCTAGTAGAAGACTGACTTCCAGGCAACTAGGGTGAGGATCTTAAGCCCACACCCACAGTGACACACCTACTCCAACCAGGTCACACCTATTCCGACAAGGCCACACCTCCAAATGGTGCCACTCCCTGGCCCAAGAATATACAAACCATCACAGGCACAAAGGTTACACAAATGTTTTGAGAGTATACATCAACTTTTTGGTCATATTTAGGGATATGAAGGCAGAGGAAAACACATGCCTCCTGCAGTGTATATAACAAACAACCCTCAGCTAGAGACAACTAGAATCCCTCTGTAAACCTATTATTGTTACTATGCTAAAGGAACATAGTTTCAAACTTCTCTAAATTTTTATCTCTCAGACTTCATCAATTTTGTGCAGGCACAAAAACTCAGAAACTAACTTCACAAAGTACAGATAGTAAGTGTCTGTGGAATACAAAGCCATATAGAGTATATTCATATCAGCCTTCTACCTGAAATTAAGGGGTTTTCACAGAAGTGGGACACAGGGTTGAGACAGGGGTATCTCTGTGTAGTGCTGGCTGTCCTGGAACTTACTCTGTAGACCAGGTTGGCCTCAAACTCAGAAATCCGCCTGCCTGTGCCTCCCATGTGCTGGAATTAAAGACATGCACCACAACTGCCTGGCTGCTTGTTCTCTTAAATTATGAAATAACTGATAAATGCAGAAATTAGACTAATGGAAATCATTATTCTGCTGTAGTTAAAGTCATAATTGCTTGAGCCTTATGTTCCATTTAACCAGAGTGAGCCAATATTTGAATCTATACTTACATCCATAACAACAAGCAAGTGGCCCTGAGACAGGGCATCAAAAGGCAGGATATTCTAAAGAACCTTTACTTGGAGATTATACACTGTCTGATAATCCAAGCTTGATGTTTTCTTAGAGGGTTCCAACTACAGAACAGGTCCCGAAGTGATCCTCTCAAATGGGCCCCTCCAGAAAAGAGAACAGGATGTCATGATAACATAGCCAACATCAAAAATGATTACATTAAGAAAAACAGATAAATCACCATGCTGCTTCTTATAATTCTGTGAATAAATGGTAAATGGTGATATCTTCACTTTTGATTGAGTTACTATATAAGTATACTGTGTGGGGTACATCACAGCATTTTAATAAGTGTGTGTAAAGCACAGTATTTTAATTAACCTGGTAAGCCCCTTCAAGCACTAATCATTTTTACATATTGGGAATTTTGACTTCTTCTTTAGACATTTTATAATATATGATGGATAATATGACCAGCAGTTATGTTCCAATGCTAAAGAAAAACAAGAGATAATTTTTGGAACTTTGTTTTTTTTTAATTTTCAATTATCCATATATGTAGTGAGATGTGCATATGAACTTGAGTGTAGATACACTTAGGGGACAGAAGATTGGTCACATCATTGGGTCTGGAGTTACAGGAAGTTGTGAAGAAGTTTATATGGTTCTGTGAACTGAACTATGGTACTCTGTAACAGCAATACATGCTTTTCAACACTAAGAAATATTTCTAGGCCTTGGAAGTAGTCCTTCTTCATTTTGCTGAACCTTATTGAATAGCTTTAAACTCTTCTACTTGTAGCAATCTAGAAATTGCCAATCCCATTTATTTTGCTACAAGATTGACTCGTTATTTTCTAAAAATAAAGGAGCACATTCAGTGTGTATGTGTGTGTGTGTGTGTGTGTGTGTGTGTGTGTGTGTATGTATCTGTCTGTCTTAGTTTATCAAATGAAATAGAGCAAATATGTAGCAAATAGTACACTTCCTTTTTTGTGCCTGAGCAATATTTCCTGATATTTATGAATAAAATTTTCTTTAATCTCTCATCTAATGAAGGACACCTAGTAACATGAAGTTATGCATAGAGAAGCACAAAAACTCTAACACAAAGCTGTGAGCTTTATAAATAAACACAGGAAGCGATAGGACCCCAAATCCGTGTTTACAAAAATATGGCTTCTTAATTTTACACTAATAGTGAACTTTCTAGATAGAAATTTCACGTATAAATACTGTTTAGAACAACTATAGATACAAAATATTTAGAATTAAGTTTAGTGAAAGATGTCTATAGCAAAACTTATAGAACACTATTGAAAGAAATTAGGGAAATCACAAAAAATCATAGTTATTTCATATTTAATTACCGTAAGAGTTGGTTAGATGTAAAAAGGGGTCTACAGATAAGGTGGCTTTGTAGGGCATCAATGGGAGGCCCTTGGTCCTGTGAAGGCTTGATGACCCAGTGTAGGGGAATGTGAGGGCAGGGAGGATGGAGTGGGTGGGTAAGTTGGGGAGCATCTTCATATAAGCAGGGGAGGGGAAATGATAGAGGGGGCTTCTGGGAGGAGGTCAGGAAAGGGGATAACATTAGAAATGTAAATAAAGATAATATCAACTAAGCAAACAAAAAAGATGAGTCCTCAAAGTGCTTTTTCAACCTTTGTGAGACTACTCTGGGTCTCTTGAGTCCCCATGAATCAGTTTGTGCAAAATGGGCAGTTTATCTTGATAATACTGCACTGGTGTACAGATCAGTCTCTCTCTCTCTCTCTCTCTCTCTCTCTCTCTCACACACACACACACACACACAAAAACAGTGGTCTACAGAGTCAGTGACATTTTCATCAGTGACACACTTTGCAGAATGCAGAATATATCTAAGACTCAATAAAGAGTATTGTTATATGTATCACAGATATGATTATTAAAAGTTTTGGTAATATTTTCATCTTGGACTCTCTGGACTAAGATTAATTAATATATAATTTAAAATTAAAATAAAATATTGTAATAGTAAAATACTTATCTTCATTTCTTAGGTGGTGTAGTCTTTAGCTTACTATTGGACAACACATGAAAGTTCAGCAAATATGTTTGTTTTGTATGCTTTCCTTTTGTCTTATGTAAAAACATACTGTATGCTAATACATACAAGACAAAATGGGACATCTTTATAATAATTGTAACAATTTAGCATGTATCCCATAAATTGGTGCTGTGTTCTGAACGATTTTGAGATTTAATAAACATAGTAGTTTAGCACATTGGCAGCTACGTGTTTGTCCCATAATCTATCATATGTTTATGTGGATATGCATACATATACAGATATATGTGTGTGTGTTCTGTTTTACATAATCAAATTAAAATATTAATTAAATACAATTGGTACAAATGAAGATAAAAAAGAATTTTAATTTAATTAATTTAAAAAGAACATAACATAAAGGACACCCTGTGGATTTGGGAAATGGTTTTAACTCAATTTTAGGTCTTCAGAAAGGATACAGACTCTCTGGTAAATGTACAGAATATGAATAAAACTATCTGAGTGAGCAGCATTTCACTGAAAGCTCTTGGGAAGGTAGGAAGGTTTTGAGGAGGAAACAGTGATTGTATTAGGTCTTTGAGGCTTGGTAGAAATCAAGAAACAGAAGTAAGTTAATTTCTAAAACTCTGAGGTCCAAACCACTAACAGCATTCTATTCTGGGTTCTAAGTCTGTTTCATTATACCTAGCCACATTGCATAACCATGTGTGAAGATCTGGTTGCATTTCTAATCCCTGTGAAGAATTGTGCTTCACTTTAAGGTCACCTAGTTGATGATGATAATTTCTCACCTCTCCCTTAACATTGCCTGTATGTCTTCTAAATTTATTCGTGATGCATTTACAGCCAAGAACCCAATTAAGGGTGTTCATATCCCCCACAAGTGTGATCAGCAGCACCTGCAAACAATAGCAACTTGTTCTCTCTCACACCCTCTCTTTGTAAATTTTATGTCACAAAATGAAAGCCAGTTATAGATCCATTAAGAGAAGTTGTACTGGGAGCGGGGAGCAGGGAGCTCTATCTGGGTTGAAAACGATAAGCTGCTCTAAGTCAGTGCACCTTGCAGCTGAACATTTCTTTAAATAGCTGAACAGGCGGAGAACATGCTTCTTCTATTAATAGCAGCAGTATTTGCTCCTGTCTTTGGAAGAAGCCTGCCCAAAATGTGAGGAAGGGGGAAGTGCAGAATATAATGCTAGAACTAGGCGAATTCAGCCCTGGTTGTTCCTGGGTCATCTCTGAAACATTACACTCATTTCAAGGACAGAACTACTGTTCATTAATCATTCATATTGACTCATTTTTTTCTACTCCACAAGTTTTCATCTCTTGCAGACACAGAGTTGACACAATCTTTGTGTTGATTTGTGTCCAGTGGAAAGATAGGATGCATCATTGCTGAGGTTGTAATCCTCACTTACAGAACTACACTTTCCATAACTAGGTCTGAGATAATGTTACATTGTTTTATTATAATATATGTCATACACACAAATGAAAGAAAAATGGTGTCAAAGTGAAGGATAAGTAAACACTGAGGGGCTAGAGAGATGTCTAATGATTCATTCAGAGCTCTAACTTTGCTTGTGGACTGGTACCCAATTTCCAACAACCACACGTTGAGTTACAATCTTATGTTTTTCTAGTCACAAGATTTCTAACAGTCTCTTCTTACCTATGTGGGTACCATATTCATATAGTACACAGGCATATATGGAAGCAAAAGCCAATTAGCATTGAAAAATACTTAAAACTCACTTCCAGTAAAGACAAACATTTTAATGTAATGACAGATAATAATTTCATAGTGTTTTATATGAAATACTTTCCAGGTGGATGTATTTCAGAATTGGTTTTGATTTGAGCATGCTATTTTATAACACACTCACTGTCTTCTGTGCCACTGACTGCAGATCTTAAGACAGAATCAGTGAAAATTGTGAGTATTCACATTGTATAGGTCTTAGATATATAAATATATAATTCCATGCAATTTCCAATTTACTTGTTTGTCAATTGTGCTATAAGAGCAAATGTAATTGTGTATTTTTTTTTAATGTTTTGGATTTTTGAATTGAGTTCTAGTGCTCAAACTATTACAATTGCCCACACTGTATTTTGGTGTAAAGAATACACTAGGAACAGCTTTCATTGTGAAAAAGTATTGTCAGCATCATCAGTGAATATCAAGATTTTACTGTTAAAATTTTAATACAGCCATCTTCTATGGAAATTATGTTAACAGGCCAAACAAAGATGCTATGTTCTGTTTTAAGTCACAGCCAGAGATAACCATTATTTCCTGGCATATGTCTATATCAACCTTCATTTTATTCCTATTAAGCACTAAGAATGTATATACATACATATATTTATATGTATATAGAAATACACAAACAATATTATACAGAATGAGAAGTTTATGTAGTTAGGAATATACCCACACATACACATACAATCAAAGAAAATGAGGTCATGAGTTTGAGAGGCTGCAAGGAGGGATACATGGGAGAGTTTGGAGAGAGGAAATTCCATGTAAAATATCAAAACTGTATAATCGCAAAAATAAAAATAATATTAAAATAAATAAGGAATTGTAATATTAAAAGCCATATCATTCTATTTATTTCTCCAGTACTGGTTAAAAATACAAACTGAGCCTTACAAAACTAACAAAAAAAATCAATTCATGTTGGCATGTTTTATAATTAATTTTGTACTTTAATATAATACTAGTTTCATTCTTCAAAGCTGAAACAGATTAAATGTGTAGATTTATCTTTATCTGTTCCTTATTCCCTCCTCCCCTGCCTCCCTCCACCTTTCCCTCCCACCCTTCTTCATTCTCCCTCCCTCTCACTCTCCTTCTCTTCCTTTCTTCCTTCCCTTCTTCCTTCCTCTCTTCCTTCCTCTCTTCCTTCCTTCCTTCCTTCCTTCCTTCCTTCCTTCCTTCCTTCCTTCTTTTCTTCCTTCTATACTTCCCTCCATTAGTGCCTTTGTCGTTTTAGAATGAAAATGAACATTGTTATCTTTAATCTTACGGCTATAGAGAATAAGAAACACTGAATTTCAAAGAAGTTACTTACAAAAAGAAATGCAATACACAGACTAAAATAATATGATCAATGTTATTTTAAATATTGAGGAGAAAGCATAGTTAATGACTTGCCATGCTGGAGGCATCACACACTGTGCTGTGAACACAGTGAGTTTATAATAATGATTCAGTGGAGTGGTACATAGTAAATAGAATAAATGAGATTAGGGTGCCAGCTAAGTTTGGAAGAACAGTCCAAACAAGAGGTATCCAGTACAAAAGTTTTGATGCATGAAATATCCTAGAGAGCTTTGGTGACCTAAATGAAAGTAGCAATGTAGGATTAAGTGATAGATGGGAAAATGGGTGAGAATTATTAGGTTTGTGAAGATATAGATGTAGGTGTTCTTAGTGATAACAACATTATATGACACGAAACAAATCCATAAAGATGCAGTCAAAATTACAATGAAAGATTTTGCTAAATTACCCTGCAATTCTTTACCTAGTTGTATGATTGGATTTCTGAGGTGAAAACTCAAAATTGATTTTCATATCTATATATTTGAATGTGGATCTGGTTCTTATGTTAAGTCTATTTTCTTTTATACCTTCTTGCTTGATTTCAGGAACTGGTAAGTAAATAAAGTAACTCTGATAAACGATGTATTTTGGATGGGATAAATTTTGTACTCTGAACATGAGAGTCAGGAGAATCATGGCAGGCTTGGGATGCCATTTAAACTGAACATAAAGGCTGAATTATTTTTTAGACACAACAGGAGAAAGTAGACTGAATGCATAAGTGAAACATTATGAATGGACATGAATGATGTTTCTTGACTGTCTCATTTTTCACCTTCACCTTAAGGAAGCACCTGGAATGTAAACAATAGTACCACAGGGAAACTGGGTTACTCTGGGATCAAAACTCCAGGCAAACTAGAGTTTACCTGTCACATTTCTGTGACTCAGTGCTCCTCAGAGTAAAGGCAGGGATCACAATTAAGTAAGAAGCTTTAATTGCCAGATTCTTTGGAAGAGGGGGGCCTCATGGGCCACCTATTTCATTCAGTATTGTGAAGATCTTGGGCATATTTCTATAGCTACAGTGACATCATAAACACGTTGACTTCGTTTTCTAAAGGAGACATGTTTTTGACATTTTACAATTTTCTACACCATCTTCAACGTTGCTACTTGAGCTTAGGATGAAGTGATACGGTTGTCTTAATTAGGTCTCAGTGTACCATAATTCTTATTCTTTGCTTTGTACACTTATGAGTTTCTTCCTTAACCACTGCTTATTTCACTAAGGAGTTAGCATTTGTTACAGTCTTCTTTAGAGCAGGATAACAGTTCATGCAGTTGTTGTGTTGAGACTCTGAGTTGTATCTGTTTTTAAACATTTGGAATCTTTATGAAAGTTCAATGGAGATGATTTTCAATTGTGATCTGTGCCAAGATATGCCCTTTATCTCACATATACCAAAGGAATCATATTTTTTACAAGTTATTAAAAATATCTGACACTTGTGTCATGACAGAGGAAATAAACCCTTTTAGCTTCCTCCTGCCAATTCCAGATAGCTCTGCTTTATAATGAATAGAGATATGCACAGATATTTTCTGTGAAATGAATTTTATAGCTATATAGTTATCCACTAAAATATGATCAAAATTATTTTGTTTCTAGATACATTATTTGGCCATACCCTGTATATAAATATAAATAGCTAGATAAGACTTTGATTACTGGCATGACTACTTCAAATAATTAACTACTGACTGGTTACTCCATGGTTAAGAGATTAAAACTGAGAGCAATTTTAGTTTATTTTGTGAAAATATAGAATCCATTTATATCATATCATTTTTGTCTAACCATTTCCTCTTGGGCATGAGAAAACAAATTTTATTCCAGCCTAGACAAAATTCAAATCAAATTTGAATTTATGGCATTTTGCTCTTTTAACAGCTCCAGTTTGTAGACAACTATTTTCATGTTAGTTAATGTCATGTGCTACCTGCACAATATGCTAGAGTAATGGTAGCAGAATATTTGTAGGACAAACCAACTGATGTCTTATTTGACTTAAACCTCATTCCATGTGTCAGAACCGACCTGACACTACTTGAATGACTAAGTAACAGACTAGATAGCCTAGAGCCTTAGGGTAAGACAAAATCCTACAGGTCTATAAAAAAGTAACAATAAAATGATTCCCGATGATATACTGTTGTATTTACAGATCAGTGCCTTATTTAGCCATCATCAGAGACGCTTCATCCTGAAGTAGAGGGGAGAAAATACAGAGAACCACAGACAGAATTATGCAGAGAGAGCAGCCTTGCAAAACACAGCTCTCCATGAGATGTGTCCATCAATTTCCTCCCCTTAGATCTCAAGGAACACTGAAAAGGAGGAGTCAGAATGACTTGCAATAACAGAGGAGATAGAGGACAACGGAAGAACGATGTCCAGTAAAACAATTGAGCACATAGTCTGAAGCAATAATTACATGATCTTTAAGGAGATAAGAATGGATCCATTTGCATTCTTCTACATGCTAAAAGCCAGTTCAACCAGCACCATTTGTTGAAAAATGCTGTCTTTTTTCCACTGGATGGTCTTAGCTCCTTTGACACATATCAAGTGACCATATGCGTGTGGGGTCAATTGAAGGGACTTCAATTCTATTCCATTGAGCTTCCTGCTTATCTCTGTATCAATACCATGCAGGTTTTTTTTTTTTTTATCACTATTGCCCTGTAATACAGCTTGAGGTCAGGGATGGTGATTCCCCCAGAAATTCTTTTATTTTTGAAAATAATTTTTGCTATCCTGGGATTTTGGTATTCCAGATGAATTTGCAAATTGTTCTTTCTAACTCTATGAAGAATTGAGTTGGAATTTTGATTGGGATTGCATTGAATCTGGAGATTGCTCTCTGCAAGATGGCCATTTTTGCTGTATTAATCCTGCAAATCCATGAACATGAAAGATCTTTCCATCTTCTGAGATCTTCTTTGATTTCTTTCTTCAGAGACTTGAAATTCTTGTCATAGATCTTTAACTTGCTTGGTTTGAGTCACACCAAAGGTTTATATATATATATATATATATATATATATATATATATATATATATATATTATTTGTGACTTTTGTGATGAGAGTCATTTCCCTAATTTCTTTTTTTAATTTTTTATTTGATATTTTCTTTATTTACATTTCAAATGCTATCCCTAAAGTTCCCCATACCCTCCCCCCGTCCCTGTTCCCCTACCCACCCACTCACACTACTTGGCCCTGGACTTCCCCTGTGCTGGGTCATATAAAGTTTGCAAGACCAAGTGCCTCTCTTCACAATGATGTCCAAATAGGCCATCTTCTGCTCCATTTGCAGCTAGAGACACAAGCTCAGGGCATACTGGTTAGTTCATATTGTTGTTCCACCTACAGGGTTGCATCCACCTTCAGCTCCTTGGGTACTTTCTCTAGCTCCTCCACTGGGGGCCCTGTGCTCCATCCAATAGATGACTGTGAGCATCCACTTCTGTGTTTGCCAGGCACTGGCATAGCCTCACAAGAGGCCGCTATATCAGGGTCCATTCAGCAGAATCTTGCTGGCATGTGCATTAGTTTCTGGTTTTCAGGTTCTTGGGCACCCCATGTGCCTCTGAATGCTGTGGAAGAGCTGAGAACAGAGTGGGGGACCCACCAGCTGGATCTATCCCAGGCTGAAGGGGAAAAGCTGGGAGTGCTCTGACTAGGTCCCTCAGGGAGGACAGTCCTTGGTCTGCTCTGCAGGTGGCTTGGCTTGGTGAAGGCTGTGACTGGGAATCCTGAGAGGCCTTCCGTAGGAGATTAGACACTTTTCCTTAGGGGAAGGCCTGTTCCATTGCTTCCCACCATGGATCCTGATGAAAAGAGACAGTCTGTGGCTTTAAAGCATATATTGTCATGGTGGAGAGTGGCTATGAGTAAAACCAAACCCTAAAGTAACCCACTTTCTCAGGGTGAGCCTGAGGTTAAATACCTTTTTCAGGGAGGAATGTCTGGGAAGGGGAATTTATTGGCTAAGCCTCTAGGCCTCATTAAAATGGAGATCTGTCTTGAGACAATGATGGTCTATACTTCCTTTTGAAGATGCTTCCAACATACTTTTTAAATATCCTTTAGGTAAATTTCTATTTCCCAGTGGAGTACTGAACTGAATCAAAATAATCATGTTTGTAAGATACCAGAGCATTTTCTGGTTCAGACCCATCATTCACTTAATGACCACTATATTAATTATATATAATAAATTATTTAACCTCCATTTCAATATTTCTATTCCTTTTGGGGTGTCTTGGTGGTCAATGCCTCTATCTACAGAGGAGTTTAGGATGTTGTCCTTAAGTGACTGATGGCCCTGAACCTGTGGAGAGCTGTGGCTTCCTGCTAGGAGTGTTGGTAGAAAACAAAATTAATTAATTTACTAATTAATTAATTGATCATACATCCTGATTGTATTGTCCCTTCCCTCCACTCCTCCTAGCACCAGCTCTTATCTACTTCTCTGTTTCTCTTCAGAAAAGGGGAGAACTCCCATGCTGTAACATTAGGTGCATCCTCTGCTATTTAGGCTAGTCAAAACAGCCCAGTTAGAGGAATTGGTCCCAAAGTCAGGAAACAACTAACTTAAACATTATTCTACCCTTTAGAAATGAAAGATGAGACGGAAGGGATGATCATGCAGAGACTGCCCCATCCGCAGATCCATACCATAATCAACCATCAAATGTAGACACAATTGCATATGCCAGCAAGATTCTGCTGAAGGGACCCTGATATAGCTGACTCTTGTAAGGCTATGCCAGTGCCTGGCAAATACAGAAGTAGATGCTCAGAGTCATCTATTGGACAGAACACATGGCCCCCAATGGAGGAGCTAGAAAAAGTAGCCAAGGAGGTGAAGGGGTCTGTAACCCTATAAGAGGAACAGCAATATGAACTAACCAGTACCCCCTAAGCTCATGTCTCTAGCTGCATATGTAGCAGAAGATGGCCTAATCGGCCATCACTGGGAGGAGAGGCCTTAGTTCATGCAAAGATTGAATGCCTCAATATAGGGGAAAACCAGGGTCAGGAAGTGGGAGTGTGTGGGTTGTAGAGCAGGGTGGAGGGAGGTTATAAGGGGCTTTGGGGATAGCGTTTGACTTACAAATGAAGAAAATGTCTAATAAAAAATGGAAAAAATAAATGAAAGGCATATAGTGTCCCATAACCAACTGTAACACTCCCTCCAAGGTATCTGTCACCCTCTTCTGGGTTTCGTGGGCACCAGTCATGAATATGGTACATACATCATACAGGTGAAATATTCATATTAATAAATAGCTTTATTTTTAATAAAAAAGAAGTGCTCTAGAACATACCCAAGAACCTTTGGAACTTTTGGAACCTGTAATGTGTTATATACCCTAACATCTAGAACATTTAGGAGTTACACAATTTAGGGGCACTTGAATTAGAGCAGAGGCAGGAAAGCAATCCTTGTGTGAGACTATGTCTGTAAAGCCTGCACTGAAAAGGACAATGAGGAGAACTGGTTTAGACTTTAGACTTTCGGGGCATTCTATGATTGGCTTTGAACTCCTACTCAATGCTCAGTGTGTCTGAGTAAACCTACCATTATCTGAAAGTCAATGTTCACTTAGACTATGAGTCTTTATAGCTGTCCTCCTATTAAAAATAAAGCCTATTAAATGCTTATCACATTACCTAATGTATATTGAAAATCAAATAAATGAATCCTATTGACACTGCCTCAATTGAGACATCTTAGCAGTTGGCTTATCTTATAATTCTCTATTGTATGTTGCCAGACCTTTGCCCTCCAGCATTGTGCTTGGATCAAAGAAGAAAATATCAGACAAAGGCCATTTCTCTTACATCGCTGAGCCAATGCCATAGAAAAGAGTTAAGAAAATGACCCAAGGAAACCTCTCCACAGGAGATTCCCAACACAGTCTGAGGGTCTTATGGATGTTCAGAACACACCTCAAAGTTTAAGTTGTGAAGATTTGCCTTCCTTGAATCAAAGAAACTGTTTAGCATTCAGAAACTAGCTCCAGCTGTTTCCTCTTGGAGCAAGTTATTCACCTTCTCCTTCTGTTATCATGATGCCCTTTGTCCCACTTTGAAGGTGTATCTGTGAGACTGGGTCATGTCTCCCCTGTATTCTCCACAATGCCTGAAACGTTTTAAATGCAATTCATTCAAAGTTGCAACAATAGTGACTGTAGTTATTTGAAATCTATAAAAGTTTGAATATCATTATGGAACTTTAGTTTTAGTACAAATATTGCTTATTCATTCATTAATTCCTTATTTAATGCAGTGGGTCTCAAATGGAATAATTCCAATAATCAATGGAATAATAATATCATCATTGCAAGATAGAGCTGGATACTGAGACTAGTGTATATTTATCCACCCATTCATTCACTCATTTACTCATTCATTCATGCATTCATTCATTTATGAGCATCAGATAGAACCAAGCTCCATATTTGAAAAGCATAGCAGGTTTTCAGAAATGCATCATAAACTTAAATTTAATTCAGTGATTACAAATTTGCCATTTTATTTCCAACCATGCCCAGCCGACAGTTGATGCTCCTTATATATCTGTCATCTAACAGTGGGAAAAATAGTGTAAATTCTTTAGACTACAATTTTTATGTCTATAAGATGAAAACAGTGACGGTACCAAGTTCGAGAGACCATTTTGATGATTAAATGAGAAGTTACTGGACTTTCTAAATACTGTTAATTACTTTAAACTGTATCCTTTCCAGACATTCCAAAAAATAGAAATATTGAAATGGAGGTTAAATAATTTATTATATATTATTAATATGGTAGTCATTAAGTGAATGATGGATATGAACCTGAAAATGCTCTGGTATCTTACACACATGATTATTCTGACTCAGTTCAGTACTCCACCGGAAAATATAAATCTACCTATGGGACATTTAAAAAGTGTGTTGGAAGCATCTTCAAAAGGAAGTACAGAACCATCATTGTAGATGTCCCGATCTATAAAAAAACATTTACATATTAAAAATATAAACTGTCTGTCTCAGGTTCTGAAGTTCGACGACTCTGGAGATGATTACATCGATGTAGATTAAATTGAAGTCAATAGATATTTCTGTCATGGAAACTTACTGTTTCTTGTCCTGAGTAGGTATGTTTTCTGCTAAGTTATATTTCTACAAATCTGTTCTACAAAGGGAGGACGACTAGACTAACTCAATCTACAATGAATTTATACTTCTTACTATAAATGACTACTATTTTCTGTTTCCATTTTGTAAATTATTTTAGTATACATTTGGTAACTGAACTTTATAACTTCAGAAAAACTTGAAACAATGAATATATAAGATAACCAGTGAAAGCATAGTTCCTCTTGAACTTAGTTAACCCAGATAATGGCACTCATGGGGACGAGCATGACAATAATAACTGGCATTTGATCACTAAATTCTCCTTATGGTTTAGTTTTAAACTCTACAGCACTTGTACCTATATACTTATTTCCATTTTATGTGGTTAGATATTTCACGCAAACATACATGTCTATAGTAGCCATATACAGTGTTTAGAGAATGCAGAAGTGCATACTGGATCTCTTAGAAATAGAACTATAGATAGTTATGAACTTCCATACATATGATCAATATTAAACCTAAGTCCTCTAAAGAGCAGCCAGAGCCCTTAGCCACTAGGACATCTTTTCATCAGAACACCTGCATTTTCTATAGCTATAATTTATTTTGCTGTCACTTTGGAGTATTGATTCAATAAAAAATAAAACCATTAGAGTAAGAGAGTTTTCTTTGAAAAATAAAGACAAGAAATGTGACTCACTTTCCAAGGTTCAAAAGTGGAAGGGAAGTGTCAGGGAGGTGCTACAGTTCTCCTTAATTAAATTTTCAGATGTGGGAAGGTATAATTACTTATAAGAGGTGAGAAATAATTAAATTTATATCCATCTACAGTTGTGAATTTTTCTGTTTTTATCCAATATACAATCAAATGAAAGATTAAATTCAATTATGAAATAAAAAGAAGCTGAATCCAAATCTTTACCTAAATAAGCTTGAGTTTCACTTATTTGGGTACATATTCAATATCTTTCATGCTGTCTCTCTCTGTTCAATAAAGCATTTCTGTTGAGAACACAAGATTTTTCTTCACCATATAGTATGAACAGAGACAAATGATGGGCAAACCTCTCTTTTCATGGAAGTTCTCAGAGATAGAAAATAGTGGAAAAGAGCATGTGAAATCAGAATGATTCAGGAGAAAAATAATACAAACTTTATATGATAGTTGCAAAAATTAAAACAAACAATTATATTTAAAATGTCAAAATTTCTAATATTAACAAAAAAATAAAGAGCAGATTATCTAAATGTAAACTTTAGAACTTAGAGCGTTGCCTCTTCTCTTCCAGGGCTTCAAAAGACAATGTATACACTTGTTCTTTCAGATAATTTCTATTGAACAATTCAGGTTTCTCTCCTCAATACTCTCTTTGTATTTATTTCATGATTGCAAATAAGATCCATTCTTCACTTGACGTTACATGTTCTTTCAGACTCAGTGCCATCTGCCAACATTAATCTCCTTTCACCCATATCAGTGAATATCTACTCCATAGAAAACATCTTCATGATTTTCATAAGCTACCTCCTCATGTTGGTCAGTTTTGTCACCAAATACCTTGCATAAATAAAATAAAGAAAGAAAGTCTTATTTCAGTTCATATCTTTAGAGATTTCAGTACAATGTCCTTGGCTCCAGCAATTCTTAGCCCATGATGAGGCACAATACCATGATGAGTCTAAAGAAGGAAGTTGTTCACCTCATGGCAGACAAGAGGAAGAGATGAAGAAAAGGGAGGGCACATGTAGAGAGTTAGGAATACAGAGAGAGAGAGAGAGAGAGAGAGAGAGAGAGAGAGAGAGAGAGAGAGAGAGAGAACCAGGCATAACATTCTTATGAGATACATATATGCAGTGACCTAATTCCTCCATGTAGACCTCATTTCCTAAAGGTTCACGAACCCTATATAATTTAATTAAAAGTAGAAGCACCAACTATGGACCAGTTATTGAATACATGTGCCTTTTGAGAAATTTTGATATTCAGACCTTAACATTTCTCTTGCTAAAATACAATTATCTCTGTTTCTGCCTGCTCTCATACTTTGTTTGTTGGGTACAGTCTTCCTTTTTACAGGATCTATGTTTGGAGTTTAATCCTGGGTCAAGGAATGTAATTGTGTTAGCAAATTTTCACCACTTTCCCTCAAGGAAAAAAGTTTTATGGGAAGATTTTGTATGAAATGATAACAGAGTTATTTTAATTGTACCTTATTGGAAGCAAGACAAATAATTTATTCAGTAGAAGTGAAAGTGACTTCAATCCCATTGACTCGCACACCTGTTGGACTCTTTTGTAGTTGTTGCTTCTTTTTTCACTGTTCCACTGTGTCTCAGTTCAGCCTTTCTTGCTTAACTCCCCTTGGATCACACACTTTTTTAGATATCTGAGAGGAAATCTAATTTATCTACCTTATCTTATGTCTTCCTGCTGTTTTTGAACAAATTTGCGAGGAGAATGTGTACCCTGTACTATTATGGTTTGGAAGAACATCATTTTCATTTTGATTTTTTTCAGGAACTCACAGCTGAATTGATCTTGATGCTCAGATGGGATTTTGGACCACCATATTTGAACAGGACTACAGTTAAGACTCAGGTGTAGACTAAATGCACTTGGATATTTGGAGACCAGAAGCAGAAGGCTGTCAGAGATATTGCTCAAAGTCCTATATGTTAGACAAGTAGGGGCCTATATTGTGTGTTTGAGAGGTAGTGGAGAAACTTCACATGGTGAGAAATGGTAGACACTTTTCTTCTCACTGCACTCATATTCTTGAAGGCCACAGCGTTATATTCATTTCCAGACCCTTAGTCTTTCCAGTTTCGCATTATAATCTTAAGAGGGTGGGTGTCTTGTTTGTTTGTTTGTTTGTCATTTCAGTTGAGTATGATGGACTATATCTCCAAACATCTAAAATACTAAAAACCCAGGAACAATTATTTTCCTAGTCACATGTAAAATGTCTAAACTATAAAACAAATAAACAAAAAAACCCACAACATTTTCTCTTTGTCAATAGATTGCAAAAATTTTCTATAGCAGTAGAAAGCTGAAATATGATACCAAAAATCCAAAGCTTAAAGTTGAAAATCTAGTTTCTGAGGATGATGTCATAGTAAAATAACCTGATATTTTGAAGTTGGTCAGGAGAATGCTGGTATATAGTAAGAGTATGTGGGTATTTCCATAATAGAACTAAAGACTTTTCTGTGTTTTCATCATTTCTGCCTACATGATTGACAGATTAAACACTTTAATCATATTTTCTTTGAACATATACATTCATTTAACCAAGCTTCTTTGTTCTGCATTAAGAAGTCTTCCAAAGGGGAAAAAAAAAAAAAGAAGTCTTCCATCATCATATGTTTGGAAAAAATAAAGAAACTTCTCAACTTTATGTGTCTCTATTAACATTTTAAAAGCTCACCTCTCATATAAAATGCTCATCTCAGACTGAGAGCTCAGAGCCACCCTCTGTACAGTTCCAAAACATCTCTGAGCAACAACACAGACAACAGCATGTAATCAATTTTTATCACACAAGATAAACACTTTTTTTAAACTATTTTTACAGAATATCTTTTAAAATTATTTATTATTTCTTAGTTTTATTATTTATTTAGTGTATGAATACTCTGATAAATGTACATCTGCATGCCAGAAAAGTGCATCAAATCCTTTTTAGATGGTCATGAACCACCATATGACTGCTGGGAATGTAATTCAAAACCTCTGGAAGAGCATCCAATGCCCTTAACTACTAAGCCATGTTACCAGACCAAATAAACATTTTTTCATGTTGTCATATATACTTACTATTTGGGAAGAATTATACATATTAGGTCTGGATAAATGGACTTTGTATTTTCTCCCTATTCATCAGTTTTTATTGAGCCAACAAAGTATTTTTCCGACTTGTTACAAGAATTGAAGAAAGCATAATACTCATATCCAAACTCTGATCAGTGGGTTACATTTCCCATTTATAGGTGAATGTAATATTTTACAACTAGGCTGAATTAAATATTTCAGTGACTTACTACCTACCTAAAGACATTTTTACTCTTCTTAAGAATAAACTAATGAAAATGAATAAAACAGAATCATAAAGACCGCATACATTTACCTTAGTAAGTTTGGATGTGTAGAATCTAGTATAGCCTACAAAACTTCATAGAGCTGTTTTAAATTATTAAAATAGTTAATATGTATCTGTCTATTATTTCAGCATAACCCCAGAGAAGACAGAAAAAGTTATCACTTTCCTTTCTAAAAGTACCCAGGATTAATTTTATTGTAGCTCAAATAATAACAAGCTCCTTGGATTACTAAAAGTTGTCCTTGAATAGCTCCTGCCATTAAACATTTTTTCATTTGTATTTTAGCCTAATTTTTAACATATTTGCATCACTCCTAGTTATTGGCATTCCCATTTTTTAAATAGATACCTTAGCTCTTTAATGTTTGGCTACAGTTGTATATATGTTAGTCACATTCACTAGCCTGTATCATTTTTGTCTTGTAAATTTTCCCTAGACAATCAAAATTATTTTTTAAACCTCACTGTAAGTACCAATGTCACCCAAAAGTCTGTTATAAACTTTCAAAGCCATCTAGCTGTATTATGCCAATAACTGCATGAACTTTTAACATCTATTCACTTGTTGGTCTTCAATACACATAATATTAACATATAAAATTATCCCACAATTAAACTATGAGGATGATTCTTCAGTATGTAAAATTCCATGCAGCCCTGGATGGATGTCAAATAGTTCATTATTAAAGGTGTGGTGTTTATTAGACTTACAAGATAGTAGCTAGCTCAGAGAGAGGCAGGAGAGATGAGATGCAATTAAGTGTCACAAAAATCCGGGAAATTTTTCTAGTCCCAGAAAAAAAAAGTCATAAAACCCGTTGAAACTAAAATTCATTCACACTGATAGCTATTCGAGGTTTTGTTTTGTTTTGTTTTTTGTTTTTTTTTTTGACAAACAGTGTTTTCTAGTAAGTTAAAATAAAGCAGAAATATATCCATCTGATAAAAAAGAAGCACCTCCAGAAAATCCTCATGTGAACCTCATAATGATAAAATCCTGAGTACATTTTCTTTGAACATGAAGGCTGTGTGAGGATGTTCACTAGCTCCACTCTTACCAACAGAGAATTTAAAACTTTCTGCATAACAATGTAATTCAATGAAGAAATGAAAGGCATACACATTTGAAAGAAACACATTCCTCATTTTCAGAGGACTGTTTTTTGTATAGTCCATGGTGTAGATACACCTCCTAGAACTAAAAGTCACTGAGAAAAGTCATAACTTGCCAATAGATCACAAGAAATATTTGTATATACTAGCAGTGAAATGATGTAAGAAAATAGTGTTATTTACTTATTGTTATCAAAATTGAACACATTATATTAAAAGACAGTAGTTCAACTTCAGTTGTATTCAAAGTATGACTGCAAAAACTATAAAATTATCAAAACCACAGATTAAGAAAGCAAAAATGAATACTAATTCATAGTATTTCCATAGATTTTAATTTGGAAAAAAAAAGTTATTACTTGAGTTCCCAATCTACTTCTGATTTCTTGTCAAAGTAATTATCATGAAAATCTCAATATAATATTCAGGAAACATTGAAGAAAATAAATTAAGATTCAAATATGAATTAAATAAATCAAGAGTAGATTATGTACCTAGGGTTAGGAATTAACATATAGCTACAATAATCACGATAGCCTCATAGTTTTTTCAAGAATGAGTACAAATATTGAGAGTACTGACTAGACCATACTGGTAATCCTACAAATGTGTTCAACCAGTTTTTGAATCCTTAAGCACAACTATTTGAAAAATAGTGTTGGAATAATTGTACATTCATGTTGTTAAAATTAAAAGAAAAGAAAAGAGGAAAGGTCAAAAAATAGCAGAAGTCAGGAGAGAGACATTAAGTTGAATACCTCAACCCATTCAGAATCAATATGGACATGAATACAATATATTAGCAAAAGTGTGCACATTTCCAAGATCCAAGGTGACATTAAGAGATTTAATTTTTTTTTTTTATATCCAAAGCTTGCCCTATGGAAGGAAAATTAATCCATACTCCTCCATCAAATGTAAAACCTTTCTTTTGGTGGAACCCATTTCAAAACGATATAAAGATGGAAAAAATACTTGAAAGTCACAAATCTGAACACAAAGAATGAAAACTATCAATTTATTTTAAATACTTGTTTGCAATCCCACCAGCAATGGAAGAATGCTGCTCTTACTCTACGTCCTCCCCAACATGAGCTGTCCCCTGAGGTTATGATCTTAGTCATTCTGATTGGTGTAAGGTGGAATCTCAGTGTCATCAGACACTCTGGAAATCAATCTGAAGGATCTTCAAAAATTTGAAATAGGTCTACCTGAAGACCCAGCTATACCACTCTTGGGCATATACCCAAAATGCCCGACCATGCCACAGAAGCACATGCTCCCCTATGTTCATATTAGCCTTATTTGTGACAGCCAAAAGCTGGAAACAAATAGGATGTCCCTCAACAGAAGAATGGATATAGAAAATGTGGCTCATTTACACAAAGGNATACTACTCAGCTATTAAGAAAAAGGGCATCATCATACGTTTTGCAGAAAAATGGATGGAACTAGGAAATACCACCCTGACTGAGGTAATTCAGAGCTGAAAGGACATACATGGTGTGTACTCACTAATAAGTGGATGGTAGCCAAAAATGTGCAGAAAACCCAGGACACAATCCATAGAACTCAAGTATATTAACAAGGTGAAGTTCCCAAGTGAGGATGCCTCAATCCTACTTGAGAGGGTGAAAAAAACAAAACAACAACAACAACAACAAAAACAATCACAGGAATAGGGGCAAGGGAGAGAGGCACCTGGGTGGGAAAGGGGACAGCGAGGGGAAAAGGGGAACATAATCAGGGATTAAGGGAATAAGACTGAAGCCCTGATGGCTAGAAGAATGGAAACAGGCAAACACCAAAGGTAGGATGTGGGGGGACCCTTTAGAATGTACCAGAAACCTGGGATATGAAAGACTCTCAGGACTTAAAGGGAGGGACCTTAGATGAACTGCCCAGCAGTGGGGAGAGGGATCTTGTACAGTCTACCTGCAGTAGAAAGACAGGGCATGAAGTAGAAGGATCAGGTTGCCATCCCACAGTCAGACACTCTGACCCATAATTGTTCCTGTCCGAAAAAACTGAAGGGACAAAAATGGAGAAGAGCCTAAGGAAAAGGAGGTCCAGTGACAGCTCCAAAGTGGGATCAAGATCAAGGGGAGGACCCAAGACCTGACACTATTACTGTGTGTACTGGTTAATTTTGTGTCAACTTGACACAGCTGGAGTTATCACAGAGAAAGGAGCTTCAGTTGGGGAAATGCCTCCAGGAGATCCAGTTGCAAGGCATTTTCTCAATTAGTGATTTAGGGGGAAAATCTCCTTGTGGGTGCTGCCATCTCTGGGCTGGTAGT
>NC_034595.1:21418209-21439829 GCF_900095145.1 Mus pahari | reverse complement strand
AGTTCCAGTCCTGCATCCTTTGGTGATCAACAGCAGTATGGAAATGTAAGCCAAATAAACCCTTTCCTCCCCAACTTGCTTCTTGGTCATGATGTTGTGCAGGAATAGAAACCCTGACTAAGACACTGTGACTATGGTCTGCTTACAAACAGGACCCTAGCATGACTGCCCTCTTAAGGGTTCAACAGTCAGCTAAAAGAGTCAGATGCAAATATTTACACCCAACCAATGAACAGAAGCTGGTGATATCTGTCATTGAACTAAGGAAAAGCTGGAAAAAGTTGAGGAGGAGGGCAACCCCATAGGAAGACCAGTTGTCTCAACTAACCTGGACCCCTGTGATCTCTCAGAAACTGAGCCACCATCTAGGCAGCATACAGCAGTTGATATGAGGCTCCCAATATATATATATATATATATATACCACAAAGGATTGCCAGGTCTGGACTCAGTCTGAGAAGATGCACCTAAACCTCAAAGGACTTGAAGCCCCAGAGAGTGGGGAGACCTGGTGAGGTGTGGGTGGGGAATGGAGAAATCCTCTTTGAGGTGGAGGCAGGAGGTATGGGATATGGAAGGGAGTCTTGTGGAATAGTCGGGGGAAATGATGGGGGGAGCCAGAGGGATCAAGAACACCACATGAAGACCTACAGAGTCAACATGGGCACACATTGGCTCACAGAGACTGAATCCCAATTGCAAAGCATGCATGAACTGAATCTAGGCCCCTTATCCTTATGTAATATATGTGCAGCTTAGCCTTCATGTGGGTAACCCAACAACTGTAGTGGGAACTTTCTCTAACTTTGATGCCTTCCATTGGTTTACTTGGTGCTAGCTAAGCTGCCTTGTGTGGCCTCAGTGGAATAGGATGGTTTGGTCCTGATAACACTTGATGTACCAGAGAGGGTTGGTAAGGAGAAGCATGTCAGAGAAGGGGAGCCTCCTCAGGTTAAGGAGAGGGCAGAGTGAGAGAGGCAGAGTGGGAGCATGGGTCTGAGAGAAGGGAAGAGAGTAGGATGGATTCTGGATGTAAAGGGAACAAATTAATTAATTTATTAATAAATTAATGAATAAAGTTGGACCCAGGCACAGCATTTGCTTGCTGCTTCCAGTTAAAGTCACTTTCTGCTCCTGAAGAATCTGAGACCCTTGCATTTTAGCTTTGCTGTATGTAAATAAAACCATTCAATGCCATATTCTGGTTCAGTCTCTGTGACTTTTTTTTGACTACCAATTGAGAAAGGAGCTGTTTTGTTTCATTTTAAATTTTATTAATTATTTTATTTATTTATATTTAAATGTTGCACCCATTCCTGGGCTCCCCTCCATGACTTCTTTATACCATCCCCCTCCGCTTATATCCCCACACCCATCTACTCCCTCCTTACCCCACTAGCATCCCCCTTTCCTAGGGCATCAATTTTCTACAGGATTACACTCATCCTTTTCCACTGAAGCCAGACAAGTCAGTCTTCTGCTACATGTGTAGCAGGGTCTATGGATCAACTCCTTGGTTGGTACCTTAGCTTTTGGGAGCTGAGAGTGGTTCCAGTTAGTTGATGTTGTTCTTCTTGTGGGGTTCCCATCTACTTCTGGGCCTTCAGTCCTTCCCCTAATACTTCCAAAGGGATACCCAACTCAGTCCAATAGTTGACTTTAAATATTTGCATCTGTCTCAGTCAGCTGTTGGCAGAGCTTGTCAGCATAGTCATGCTAGGTTCCTGTCTGCAAATACAACGTGGCATTAGTAACAATGCCTCAGATGGGGCCTGCACATGGGATGGATTTTAATATGGATCAGTCTCTGCATGGCCTTTCCTTCAGTCTCTGCTCCATTTTTGTCCCTGTATTTTCTTTAGATATAAAGAATTTTGAAGATAGTTAGGCAGTCCTATGTCTCAACTGGGTCCATGTCTACCTACTGAAGGTGGTTTCTTTTGGTTCCATCTCACCACTGTTGGGCATTTTGGCTAAGGTCATTCCCATTGGGTCCTAGGAGCCTCTCACATCCCCGATGTCTGGAACTTTTCATAAGATTCTTCTCACTGATAAAATTTCCAGATACCCATGATACAGTTCACAGACCATATGAAGCTTAGCAAAGAGAAGCAAGCTTTTAAAAGAACAAGGAGTTAATGATCAAGGTCCAAGGTGTGGGTCTCATAACAAAATTTTGTTCAAGTGCATTCTGTGTTTTGTTCATATTTGCTCCACATTATGATGTCCTACCTCCTGTCCTCTTTCTCCTTCAATTCCTCTTCCAATAAAGTTATACTATGGCATATGTATGTGTTTATAAAGCTACTACACAGGAGAGAAATCAAGAGAGATAAATGATGAGCCATAATTGTACCTATGTTCTTACAACAACCTATTTCAGGCTACTTTGCAGTTCAATGCAGTTCCATTGTTCTACATATCACATATTCTTCATTCAGTGAGATGCTTATGAACTTATAGGCTATAGTGAGTAGTACCAAATAAGCATGAATTAGTATATAATGGCTTAGATTCCTTTTTTTTTTGACATATTCCCTGAAATGAGATAGCTGGATCCTATGCTATAAATTCTGAGCATGTTTGCATATATATTTAGTCCATCTGTAGATCATGTTTCTGAATTTTCTTTACTTTTAATTTTCCTTGTTTTTTTATACATTTTTTCTTTTACCTTTAATTCATTATTTTCAAAATATAAATATGGTAAGGATTTTCTATACTGTGTGTTCTCTCTTTAATGAGATCATTTCCTTTATGGTACAGAAGCTGTTAGGTTTCCTACAGTCTTCTTTGCCAAATATTGGAATTATTTTCTGAGCTATTAGAGATATTTTCATAAATTTCATACCATGTGAATTGTTCTAACTTCTTTTCCCTATCTATTGTAATCCACTTTGACCAAAGCAATATAGGGAAGAAAGCTTTTATGTGGCCTATACTTTCAGGTCAAAGTCCATCACTGAATGAAATAGGTCAGAACTGTATTTCAAGCAGAAACTCTAAACAATTCATGACAAAAATGTTGTTTTCTATCTCCCTTTCATTCTTATACTCCCCAATGGATTCTGTCATCTTACACTAGTTAACAATCAAGGCAACCTGATTTCGATAATCTCTCAAATGATAATCTCTTTTCAGATAATGTTAGATTGTGTTGAATTGACAATGCTAACCACATAATACATGGTTATGAAATCTTTCCAAATGTAGCTTTTGAAGGGCTGGTATGCTTTAAATAATTCCAAATATATAATCTATGGACCTCAAATAAGGTTATTAGTTCCTATAGTGTATTATATCTGCAAATCCCACACTGGCACATAAGTTCTACATATTAAGGGGAAGCCATTTGGAAATCTTTCTAAAATACTATCCATTACAAACAAACATGACAATGAAGGAAAAAATGATACCAAATAATATAGAGGTATTAAAGGTTGACTTCCTTAGCATTACAAACAATTACAGTGTATAAAAGTTATTTTTAAAAAGGACAATACATGTCTGACTTAAATGAAGGCAAGAATTCATGATTTTGCAATACTAATAACAAAATATTAAAAATAATATGGTAGTTATACACATGCCTGTGGATATGACTGTCAAGGGACTCTGGGGTGATGAATTGAAACAATGGATATTTTGAAAGATCAAGAGTCAATTATCTGCTTAAAAAGAATGTACTTAAATAACTTTAAATAAATACTGACTTTTTAATGTCTCAGTTTCTTGAGTTTTAAAATGAGTTAAATAGACTAACCTGTCTCTAATAATCATTTCTAACTCTAATGGTCCAATATGTTATTAAGACTAAAGAATTTCAAGTGCTTAGTTTGCTTGAAAAGTTAAATTGTTTGTGTGTACCTGTGTGCATATATAAAAGATAATTGAATGAACTAGTACACTCATAGCTAATATTATTTTATACTTTGCTAAGAAATACTTTTATATTATATCCTGAACTGTAAAATCATTGTTGTAGATTACTAGAAACATTATTTTGATATCATGCCCATAAAAAGTGTTATGTACTTGTACTCTGTGTGTTCTAAACTATGTTATAATATGTATTTTATGAGACAGGGTGTAGAAATGTAATGCAAATTAATGTATTCTAGATGATTAAGGTTGATTAACTTATAAAATATTAAAAACCAAAATTAGAGATGTTGATTTTTCTTTATAAGATTTCTTAAATCTTTTGAATTACATTAATGAGAAGTCTATTATTGTCCCTCAAAAGAGGAATCTAACTTAATCACAAGCAGAGATCTTTTTTTTTATTAGATATTTTCTTCACTTACTTTTCAAATGTTATCCTCTTTCCTGGTTTCCCCTCTGAAAACCCCCTATTCCCTCTCCCCTCCCTCTACTCAACAACCCACCCACTCTAGCTTCCTTGCCCTGGCATTCCCCTATACGGGGGCATGGAACCTTCACAGGACACAGGGCCTCTCCTCCTATTGATGACAGACTAGGCCATCCTTTGCTATGCATGCAGTTAGAGCCTTGAGTCCCACCATGTGTACTCTTTGGTTGGTGGTTTAGTCCCAGGGAACTCTGGGGGTTCTGGTTAGTTCATATTGGTGTTCCTCCTATGAAGCTGCAAATACCTTTAGCTCCTTGGGCTCTGTGAAACTCTATTTGGAAACAGAACTCCAATAACTAATGTTCTAAGATCAAGAATTGATAAATGGGACCTCACAAAACTGGAAAGCTTCTGTAAGGCAAATGACATAGTCAATAGCATAAATCAGCAACCTAGAGATTGGGAAAAAATCTTCACTGACCCCACATCTGATAAAGAACAAATATCAAAAATATATAAAGATCTCAAGAAGCTAGTCATCAAAAAAGCAAAATACCTCAATCAAAAAAAAAAAAATGGATAATAGAACTATACTGAGAATTCAGAGCAGAGAAACCTCCAATGGCTGAGAAGCACTTAAAGAAATGTTCAAAGTCCTTAGTGATTAGGGAAATGCAAATCAAAATGACCCTGAGATTCCACCATGCACAAATCAGAATGGATAAGATCAAAACCTCAGGCGACAGCACGTGTTGGCTAGGATGTGCAGAAAGAGGAACACTCCTCCTGGGATTTCAAACTGGTACAACCATTCTGGAAATCAATCTAGAGATTCCTCAGAAAATTCGAAGTAAATCTACCTGAAATCCAGCTATACCACTCTTCGAAATATACCCAATAGATGCTCCACCATGCCACAGGAGCATGTGTTCCACTATGTTCATAGCAATCTTGTTTGTGATATCCAGAAGCTGCAAACAACCCAGATGTACCATAATAGAAGAACAGATACAGAAAATATGTGCCAATTACACAATGGAATACTACTCAGCTATTAACAATGAGGACATCCTGAGTTTTGCCAGGAAATGGATGGAACTAGGAAATATCATTCTGACTGAGGTAACTCAAACTCAAAAGGACATGTATGGAATACACTCACTATTAAGTGGATGGTAACGAAAAATGTGTAGAACACCCAGGACAAAATCCACAGAACTCAAGAACCAGTTCCCAAGTGAGGATGTATCAATCCTACTTGAGAGGGTGAAGAAAACAATCACAAGAGTAGGGACAAGGGAGGGAGTGACCTGGGTGGGAAAAGGGACAGGGATGAGAAAAGGGGAACATAATCAGGTATTGTGGGGAATAAGCCTGAAGCCCTGAGGGCCAGAAGAAAGAATGGAAAGAGGCAAACTCCAGAGGTAGGATGTGGGGGGATCCTCTTGAATGTACCAGACATGGGAGGTGAGAGACTCTCAGGCCTGAAAGGGAGGGACCTTAGATGAACTGCCCAACAGTGTGGAGAGGGAACTTGTAGAGTCTACCTGCAGTAGAAAGACAGGGCATCAAGTGGAAAGATGGGGTTGCCATCCCACAGGAAAAAAACCTCTGACTCATAATTGTTCATGTCTGAAGAACTGCAGGGACAAAAATGGAGAAGAGCCTAAGGAGGTCCAGTGACAGGTCCAAAGTGGGATCCAGCTAAAGGGGTGGCCCCAAGGCATGACACTGTTGCTGCTATTGTTTGCTTACAAACAGATGCCTATCATGACTACACTCCTTAAGACCCAACAGGCATCTAGTTGCAGATATCCATACTCAACCAATGGACAGAAGCTGCTGACCCGTGTAGTTGAATTAGGTAAAAATTGGAAGAAGCCGAGGAGGAGGGCAGCCCTGTAGCAGGACTAGCAGTCTCAATTAACCTGAACCCCCGAGATCTCTCAGATACTGGACCACGAAATGGACAGCATACACCAGCTGATATGAGGCCCCTAGCACATATAAATCAGAGGACTAACCGGGTCTAGCTTCAGTCAGAGAAGATACAGCTAACCCTCAAAAGGCTAGAGGCCCCAGGGAGTGGAGAGATCGAGTAGGTTGGAGGTTGGAGGGTGGGGACATCCTCTTGGTGAGAGCAGGGTTGGGAGAATGTGTGGAATGTGGAACAACAGTCAGAGAGAGTAATGGGAAGGGGCAAAAATCTGGAGGGTAAAAAAAATGATTAAATAAAATTAAAATAAAATAAACTCTATTTGGACTACACAATTGGGGCTGTTTTGTCTGTCTGTTTGTTTGCTATTTTGCCAAATTATAGACTGTTGCTAGAAAATATTGGATCTAGGATTTAGATATCAGAAGTAAAGGTGAGGAGAAGGAATTAAGGAATAACTACCAAGACTACGTGTCTAAATAGGAGTATAAGATAGCATGTAAAAAATGCCCTTTGTAGTCTCAAGTATTGGTCTCCAGATAGTGTTTGGTTGTTTGTTATGTCCTTGCTTGGGAAAGTATATTGATAACTGGAGATAGGCTTTGAAAGTTTATAGCCTTACACCACTTCTAGTTCACTATGTCTACTTTCTCTGTGTGGTTGAAAATATGACTAGCAGCTTCTTTCAAAACATCCCGTCATTATGATCCTTCCTTCTAGATGAATGAGCCAAAAAACCCCTACATCTATCATAAGTTGCTTTCAGTTGTGGTATTTTGTGGACAGTAACAAAATGTAAATGATACCGAGACTAAGGTGTCCAGGAGCCAAGAATCTAGAGCTGAGAATGAAATCAAGGAAAGGTTTAGAGAGGTCAGGCTGACACCTTCCTATTGTGGTGTTCTCTAGAAAACTGAAATTTCTGATGAGCAATTTGGAGTAAATTTACAAGGGAGACAAAGGTACACACACACACACACACACACACACACACACACAAACACACAAACACACATCCAGTATGTGTGTGAGAGAGAGTCTTAACAGAGCTTAAGACAGGTAAATAAGCCAGTTGAAGTAAAGCACAGCTTCTTAGGACATGAATTCTGTGCAAATATCCCCCTAAAACAAACAAATACCTCAAATGTTAGCTTGCCAGACTTCCAATAATATTCATGACTAAACATAATCACTTGCAAAATATTTGTATCCCAAATCATTCGCCAAGAAACAAAGCCTAACAGATTGAAAATTTATTGGTACCTGTTGTGTTGTGATTATAGCTTTTAAAATGATTCACATCACACATGTAAAATGCACAAATATGTTTTACCATTGCAGAATGCATGGCATTTTAGTCATATATAATGACAGATTTGTATCTAACACAGGATGCTGCCCCTTTTGTTGTTCCCTACAGAAAAAAATGCTTGGAATGTTATTATTGGTGTATTATAATAATAAAGTGAAATTGCACCCAGTACAAAAGCCAGAAGGACATCCATATTGAATGAAGTGGATTAATTGATTTCTCTAAGGACATAAACTATCTTTGTGAAGTTAAGAATGTAGGTAGTTTGAATAATTGTGTTTTGGGGTGTACATTTTTCAAACACAGTTTTCAATGCACATGAAAAATATTATTTTACTCAGCAAATACAAAATGTTTTATGTACATATGTGACCCCATCTGTGATTTCTAAGGTGACCCATACTTAATAGATGAGGCGTTATTAACTGTGAATCATTGGGAAGAGAGGCCCCTTGGTCTAGCAAAGTCTATATGCCCCAGTACAGGGGGAACGCCAAGGCCAAAAAGTGGGAGTGAGTGGGTAGGGGAGCAGGGCGGGGGAAGGGTATAGGGGACTTTTGTGATAGCATTTGAAATGTAAATGAAGAAAATATCTAATATAAATAAGGCTACTATGAACATAGTGGAGCATATGTCCTTATTACCAGTTGGAACATCTTCTGGGTATATGCCCAGGAGAGGTATTGTTGGATCTTCTGGCAGTACTATGTCCGATTTTCTGAGGAACCGCTAGACTGACTTCCAAAGTGGTTGCACAAGCTTGCAATCCTACCAGCAATGAAGGAGTGTTTCTCTTTCTCCACATCCTCGCCAGCATCTGCTGTCACCTGAATTTTTGATCTTAGCCATTCTGACTGGTGTGAGACAGAATGTCAAGGTTGTTTTGATTTGCATTTCCCTGATGACTAACGATGTTGAACACTTTTTTCAGGTGTTTCTCAGTCATTCGGTGTTCCTCAGTTGAGAATTATTTGTTTAGCTCTGTACCCCATTTTTAATGGGGTTATTTGAATTTCTGGAGTCCAACTTCTTGAGCTCTTAGTCCCATATCAGATTTAGGACTGGTAAAAATCTCTTGCTAATCTGTTAATGGCCTTTTTTGTGTTGTTGACAGTGTCTTTTGCCTTACAGAAATTTTGCAATTTTATGAGGTCCCATTTGTCAATTCTTGACTTTTTTGTACATTTTTTCCCATTTTTTATTAGATATTTTCTTTATTTACATTTCAAATGCTATCCCAAAAGTTCCCTCTACCCTCCCCCCAGCCCTGCTTCCATACCCACACACTCTCACTTCTTGGCCCTGGCATTCCCTTGTGCTGGGTCATATAAAGTTTGCAAGACCAAGGGGCCTCGCTTCCCAATGATGGCGAACTATGTCATCTTCTGCTACATATGTGGCTAGAGACATGAGCTCAGGGGGTCCTGGTTAGTTCATATTGTTGTTCTACCTATAGGGTTACAGTCCCTTTCAGCACCTTGGGTACTACTTTCTCTAGCTCCTCCACTGGGGGCCCTGTGTTCCATCCAATAGCTGACTGCGAGCATCCACTTCTGTGTTTGCCAGACACTGGCATAGCCTCACAAGAGGCCTCTATATCAGGGTCCGTTCAGCAGAATCATGCTGGCATATGCAATAGTATCTGGGTTTGGTGGCTGATGATGGGATGGATCTCCAGGTGGGGTAGTCTCTGGATAGTCCATCCTTTCATCTTAGCTCTAAATTTTGTCTCTGTATCTATATCCTTTCATGGGTATTTTGTTCCCTATTTTAAGGAGGAATGAAGTATCCACGCGATGGTCTTCCTTCTTGGTTTTCTTGTGTTTTGCAAAATGTATCTTGGGTATTCTAAGTTTCTGGACTAATATCCACTTATCAGTGAGTGCATATCTAGTGACTTCTTTTGTGATTGGGTTACCTCACTAAGGATGATATTCTCCAGATATATCCATTTGCCCAAGAATTTCATAAATTCATTGTTTTTCGTACCTGACTTGTACTCCATTGTGTAAATATCCCACATTTTCTGTATCCATTCCTCTATTGAGAGACATCTGTGTTCTTTCCAGCTTCTGACTATTATAGATAAGGCTGCTATGAACATAGTGGAGCATGTGTCCTTATTACCAGTATGAAGATCTGGGTATATGCCCATGAGAGGTATTGCTGGATCCTCCAGTAATACTATGTCCAATTTTCTGAGGAAACACCAGACTGATTTCCAGAGTGGTTGTACAAACTTGCAATGTATGTCCAATTTTCTGAGGAACCGCCACACTGATTTCCAGAGTGGTTGAACAAACTTGCAATCCCGCTAGCAATGGAGGAGTGTTCCTCTTTCTCCACATCCTCACCAGCATCTGCTGTCACCTGAATTTTTAATCTTAGCCATTCTGACTGAAGTGAGATGGTATCTCAGGATTGTTTTGATTTGCATTTCCCTGATGCTTAAGGATATTGAACATTTGGGAAAGGATTTTTACCAATCCTAAATCTGATAGAGGTTTAATATCCAATATATACAAAGAGCTCAGGAAGCTGGACCTGAGAAATTCAAATAACCCCATTAAAAATGGGGTACAGAGCGAAACAAAGAATTCTCACCTGAGGAATACCGAATGGGTAAGAAACACTTGTAAAAATGTTCAACATCCTTACTCATCAGGGAAATGTAAATCAATTCTTGTTTTTTATAGCACAAGCCATAAAAAAAATTACTTAACATGTTTTGTTAAGTAATTTTTCCCCTGTGCCCATATTCGAGGCTTTTCCCCACTTTATCCTCTATAAATTTTAGTTTCTCTGGTTTTATGTGTAGATCTTTGATCCACTTTGACTTGAGCTTTGTACAAGGAGATAAGAATGGATCAATTTGCATTCTTCTACATGCTAACTGCCAGTTGTGCCAGCACCCTTTGCTGAAAATCTGTCTTTTTTCCACTGGATGGTTTTAGGTCCCTTTTCAAAGATCAAGTGACCATAGGTGTGTGGATTCATTTCTTGGTCTTCAATTCTATTCCATTGATCTACATGTATGTCGCTGTACCAGTAAGCTGGAAAGAACCCAGATGTCTCTCAATAGAGGAATGGATGCAGAAATTGTGGTATATTTACACAATGGAGTACAACTCAGTTATTAAAAACAATGAATTTATGAAATTCCTGGGCAAATGGATGTATCTGGTGGATATCATCCTTAGTGAGGTAACCCAGTCACAAAAGAAGTCACTAGATATGCACTCACTGATAAGCGGATATTAGTCCAGAAACCTAGAATACCCAAGATACAATTTGCAAAGCACAAGAAAACCATTATATGGATACTTCATTCCTCCTTAAAATAGGGAACAAAATTCCCATGAAAGGAGTTACAGAGACAAAGTTCAGAGCTAAAGATGAAAAGATGGACAATCCAGAGACTACCCCACCCAGGGATCCATCCCATCATCAGCCACCAAACCCAGACATTATGGCACATGTCAGCAAGATTTTGCTGAAGGGACCCTGATATAGCGGCCTCTTGTGAGGCTATGCCAGTGCCTGGCAAACACAGAAGTGGATGCTCACAGTCAGCTATTGGTTGGAACACAGAGTCCCCAATGAAGGAGCTAGAGAAAGTACCTAAGGAGGTGAAGGGGTCTGCAACCCTATAGGTGGTAAAACAGTATGAACTAACCAGTACCCCCTGAGCTCTTGTCTCTAGCTGCATATGTAGCAGAATATGGCCTAGTTGGCCATCATTGGGTAGAGAGGCCCCTTGGTCTTGCAAACTTTATATGATCCAGTAGAGGGGAATGCCAGGGACAAGAAGTGGGAGTGGTTCGGTAGGGGAGCAGGCGGGGGAGTGTCAAGGGAACTTTTGAGATAGCATTTGAAATATATATAAAGAAAATATCTAATAAAAAAAGAAAAGAAAAAATATGTAATAAAAAATAAAATAACTGAATTAAAAATTGTGATTACACTAATATTTGAATTTAATAAAGCCGGGTTCCCATTTGTACATCAGCAAATAAACCCATAGAATATTTGAGTCTGTAGTGATTTAGACTACATGGTACTTTGTGTCTCTCTTGGGGAATTAAAACTGTAAGATAACAGTGGGTCTTTGTGAAATGAAATAATTTTTGTGTGTGTGAAATTTTGGTGAATAAGATGTTAAGAAAAAAGATCCAAGCAGTATTACAACATATCTTAAGCTTTCAGAATTGATGGACATATGAATGATTGAATAACTGGATATATGTTTATCACATGGTAAGTACACAAATGTGGATTTTTATCTGTGCTTCTACAAAACACAGATTTTCTGATCCTGAAATAATGTAGTTGTGGGATCCCACAGTGACACTGTGTGTTATTTATGCAGGAAGAGTGGAGGAGTAGAAATCACCAACTCTTCAGCAGATTAACCCTCTCCCTATAGACAGGGTATTTAACCTTGCTATGCTTCTGTTATCTTACAGGTAGATTGATTAAGGTTCTGATAACTACTTTCTTTCTTGTGGTAATTTAAGTTAAATATTATTGTTTATATAGAATCATTGCAATGCTCCTGAGTTTATGAGTTTAGGTCTATCTCCTAATTCTCTTTTCTCTGTCCCATTATCTCTACTTGTTAATACACAGTAAGTGACTATACAAATTATTGTTGAAATTTTCAATGCGTTGATATGTATCATTTGCAAAGGAGATTTTACATAGAGCTGGAGAGGGGACACAAGAAAATTTCTATCTCAGTGACTTCCAAAATTCTAAACATCAAAAATAAATTTTAAAAAAGACTTTAAATAAAAACTAACATCTTAAAGTTAATCTCCCCAAATTCAGGAAGAAACAAAGGACTAAGGATTCCACTTCAATTAGTTTCACTTTGTTTCTTTGAGTAAAACATGCTACCTTTAACAGAAATTTATATTTAAGAAACAAAGAGCAACTATTAACTACTCTAATTAGGAACTCAGTGTTCTGAATGTAAAAACAATGTCTTCCACCAAATCAAAAAATTTAAGACAAAAATATTAAAAGAGAAAAATCTAAAACACTGACAACCAACCTCATTGTACTTAATTATGTCAACAGTGTCCACATTGTTTTAAATAATGTTATATTTCAAGAGCTAGAAACCTTTTTTTTCTGAAGATAGGGAGTTATCATGCTTTAACTGGCCTGGAAATCATAGTGTATCACACTTGCCTTAAACTCGCAGAGATCCATCTACTTCTGCCTCCTAAACCATTACGTAACACACATATATACAGGAATAGAAATATCACATTTATATTACTTGTATAATTTTATTTTTAAAGAATTAGTTAAAATTTTTGAAAGATAACAAATAAAGGAGGAAAGAAATACTACATAAAGATAGAATCTGGTGACTTTTCAAAGAAATAGCAACCTGTCTGCCTCTTGCCAGTTCCCAAGTCTCCTGTAACCTAAACTAGAGCTCTTTATGGACCTTATTTATCACAGAAACTCTATGAGTACATTGTCAGTTCAGTGGATGTTGCCTCTTTGAAACCCCTTCCTGGTATTCTGCTATCATATGGAACCTCCTCTAGTAGGCATAGAAACAGAATTGTGTTTGTTAATAAAGTAAAATGTTTTGTCTATGCCCATCTCTAGACACATCATTCAGCAGTCAGATTGTCTTATGGATGTTCTACAGAGGTAACTTTATTCTTCCTCTGGCACCTTTCAATATCCCAAGGTCAGAGCATTCCTCTGCTGAGGTCCATGTTTGTCAGTCCTACATATATTATGGACAAAGCAACATCTGAGGTGTTAGAAGATGATGTAAGCATGAGTATGTCCTGAGTACTTTCTTATTGCCATTTACACAACAGAGATTATTAGGTGGTTTACTCTTGAGTTTGAGTAACTATTATTCACAGGTCAGATAACTTGTTTAGTTCATAGGATATCACTCCTGAGTCAATGATTTCTTTCCCATCTCTGAAGTAGTCCAAGAACACTCAGAAAATCAGTCATACTCACAAACACACACACACACACACAGGCCTCAATACACAGATACTCTTATATCAAATACGTTGTACATTTTACCTTTTACCTTTGTTCAGATTTAAATCACTAATATCCTCATTAACTGCATAGAAGGTACAGTGAATGAATACAGCAAAAGAATCTCAACATTTAAAATCTGAAAATAAAATGACTTCATTGTACCTCATTGCAGCTCAGTTAGCACCACGGGGCTTATTCTGTGCTTTCTCTCTGTGATGCCTTTATATGCTGAGACAGTGTTATGTTCCAAGAGACCTGCAATGGTTTCTGTCAACACTGCTCAAATAAATCTTCAAATGAAAAACAAAACTGCAAGACCTAATGTTCATATATTTGGTCAATTTCAATTTAAAAATTCAAATTAAAGACTGTTATAAATTATCAGGTATAAACTGCTACATCTCAGCCATTCACCTTACCATCATTACTTATGGAGAGCCAAAGGAAGCGTTGTAGCTGACAAATAATCCTTTTTCTTTCTTACTGATTATTGCCTTTCCAATGTAGTCTGTAGGTCAGTATGTGACCATGTGCATGCTTCCAGGATCTTGAAATATATAGCAGGATGTTGAGAATCATAGTGAAAGATAGACAGGATATTTTGTTTCTATGTGGTTCATAATGTTTGAAGTCCATAAATGATTCATCTATGGCCCGCACCTACACAACCTTTAAATCATGGAATTAAACTTCACAATTAGAGGTTATCTAAGGCCAGAAATAAGAGGTCATCATTTGTTCTACTATAGTACATTTTGATTTAACAAGTAACATAGATGGAAATATATGTATTTCATAAAGTCTTTTTTATTTTTTATATTAGCCTGATTATTACAATGACTTATTTTATTGTACTATTACACTCTGCACCATATGCTCCATATTTATATAAGTGATTGGTCTATCTCAATCTCTATTATATGACATAAATAGAATCTTAATGAATTTTACTTGTCTTAATAAATTAATGAAAGTATAATAGACATTTTCTTGGGAGGCATAACCAAAGAATCAGTTAGTAAAATCATATGAACAGAGCAAGTAATCTCTGCTTTTCAATCTGTACATAATTTTGGGCTAGAAATTTGAAAGCATTGCATGCCAATAATCATAAAGGGAAAGTTTTATTTATATGTGGCATAGATGAAATGAAAATTAGAAATTGATGATTTCAAGAAACTTCGTCTGATAAGTCGTCTACTTGAATATGAGTTCAGACTCAATTTTAGATGCTCAGTAATTACTGGGACCTACTCCTCTTGCAGAAGTGCCCAAATGGTAGTTCATAATTGTCTGTAACTCTAGTGTGAAGTAATCCAATGCTCTCTCTGGCTTCCATGGATACAAATCATACATATCATACATAGACAAACCTACTTCTACTTATACAAAATTGAATGTTTTAAAAAATCTAATCATAATTTCAAATTCCTACTTTTATTAATATCATGGATATTTTGAGTGGGTTAACATAATTTAAAATATTAAATGCAAAAATGAAAAATGAAGGATTTATAAATTATGTTATAATACTAAGCTGGAAAAGAAAAAGACTAAGAGAAAGTCGTGCATGAAGGAAATAATTTTGTCAAAAGAATTTTAAATCAGTGTCATCCATAAAGTATACTTTTCAAAAAGATTGGAAACAACAGATAATTGATTTCTTAACTGGGAAAAAATATAAACAACTGTGACTTCTTTAAAAACATGTTTGTAACATATATAATCATGCTAACCTTTGATATTAAATATATATTAAAAAATTTGGCCAGGTGGGCATGGTGGCACACACTTTTAATCCCAGCAGTTGGAAAGCAGAGGCAGGTGGATTTCTGAGTTCGAGGCCAGCCTGGTCTACAAAGTGAGTTCTAGGACAGACAAGGCTACACAGAGAAACCCTGTCTTGAAAAACAAACAAACAAACAAAAAACAAAACAAAGACAAAAACACACACACAAAAAAAACAAAAAACAAAACAAAAGAATTTCCCAACGAAACTATGCCTTGATAAAAAACAGGCCACTGTTTAGGACAATGACTTGTCTGTGAAAAATAAAAGTATAACATGAGGTATAGTAGAGATGTGCTGAAATGATCTGGTCACACTCTTACAAAAACAGATAAAAAATATTATAAATACTCAATACAATACAACTTTGTTTCATCTTAATATTCAGTTTTGAGTAATACTTTAATATGAAAACAGTCTTAAAAACTTCAAGTTTTATGTAAATGGGAAACTATCACGAATATCTGCTCTAGCCACCTCAGAGTATTGTAACTTCCTTTTCATTGGAAATATCTCAGGAAACATAAAATTGTCACAAGGGAGTTTCTTTGTTTAAAACACTTAAATCATATGTTTGAACTATAGTGAAGTCACCAGAGTATGTCACTTCAATGCCCTGCAAATTCATTAAATGCATTCTTGAGATTTTTCATGATGCCCACACAGAGGTAGTGAATGCAGGGTGGCAAGAATCCGTTTCTAGTGGATCAGATTTGCCATGAGGTGTAGAAGGTTGTTTTTCTGCTCATTGTAAATATGATAGCACAAGACATGTGCTCCAGATCTTTGTTGCCCAATAGGATCAGAGGCTGAGTTTTAGAATGTCTTATATCTCCAAATTCCCAGACATCAACTGAGAACCACTGAAAAAATATCTTACTCCAAAAATCTGTTCATGAAAATTAAGTCCAGATAATGCTACATAGCCTAGGAAATACAGATTCTTAAGCTAGAATAAATGAAAGATGATAGATAGATAGATAGATGATAGATAAATACATAGATGATAGTTATAGATAGATGAAAGATTGAAAGACTATATAGACATATAGATATATGGATGATGATATATAGATATGTAGATGATAAGTAGATATATACATGATAGATAGGTATAATATATATATATATATATATATATATATATATATATATGTGTGTGTGTGTGTATATACATATATGTATATATGTATATATACCGGTACATAGATACATAGATATAGAGATATACAGTTATAAAATATATAAATACATAGATACATAGATCATATATAGACATATAAATATATAGATATATAGATATAATCAAATGACTTACTGTAATACTTGCTTTTTTTACTCTATAAAGTGAAGTGACTAAAAAACATGATATGTATGCCTTTAACTATACAGGCTGCTTTAATTTTATTTATGTATGCATGATTATCCATGCATGCAACAGGCATGTGTCCCACATGACTGCAATTCTCAGTGCATAACATCTTACAGTACAGATTTATGTGTGCATCAGACCCTGGAATTGAATGGACTGGATGAATCATGCTACCTGTTAGAGTATAAAGGAGCAAACATTAGTAAAACTGATAATACACCCTGTGGCAGTAACTCAACCAAAGCAAGCACATCTGTCACAGAGGAGAAGCCTGCCAGCTTTTCACCAGGGGAAATGCAATTGAATAATAATATACCATACATAAAGACACTTCTGTAATGTTCTCCACCTACGTAAATTCTCTTGGTTGGAAATATGTGCACAGACAAATGCAATGTCATATGATACCATAAGTCTAAAAACAAGTTTCAGACATGAAATTCAGAACCGAGGGCACAAGAGAAAACACAAAAATATTCCATACACTTTTGGTCTTCCCTGTACATTGGGGAACATATTAAGTATTCTATTTGAAAGTAAAAGCTGAAGCTGTAGGGGAAACAGGTAAATTCATAGAGCCTTATGAGATGAGATACATTAAGAAATTTTAGACACTGAGGAGAAGGGCAATCCTGTAAGGGGACTAGCAGTCTCACTTAATCTGGACCCCCAAGTTCTTTCAAACACTAGATTACCAAACAGACAGCATGATATGAGGCCCCCAACACATATACAATAGAGGACTTCCGGGTCTGTGTTCACTCAGAGATGATGCACCTAAACCTCAAGAGACTGGAGGCCCCAGGGAGTTTAGAGGTGAGGTGGGGTGGGGGTGGGGACATCCAAGTGGAAACAGGGGGGTGGGGAGTAGGTATGGGATGTGGAACAGTTGGAGAGTAGATAGGGAAATAAAATATAGAATGTAAAAAATAAATTAATTAAAATAAAAGAGAAAAAAGAAGTTTAAAGGTCACCTTGCAAGTAAAAGTAATGGCAAATATTAAAATGTTTCAGAACAGATAGTGTAGGTTAGATCATTGAAGGTGGAACAACAATATGAACTAACCAGTACCCCCCAGAGCTCATGTCTCTAGCTGCATATATAGGAGAAGATGGCCTAGGCAGCCATCTTTGGGAAGATATGGCCCTTGGTCTTGCAACTTTATATGCCTCATACAGGGGAAAGCCAAGGCCAAGAGGTAGGAGTGGGTGGGCAGGGGAGCAGGGTGAGGGGAGGGTATAGGGGACATTTGGGATAGCCTTTGACATGTAAATGAAGAAAATATCTAATAAAATAAGTTAAAAAAAAAGAAAGTACTGATTAGAGTGGTGGTGGGTGTCTCACTGAACATTTTGAACGTGTTTCCTGGCAATCTAATTGAGTTTTTCCACCACAATTCAGAGACTGGTTAATTTATATGAACCATTTCAATCTCTTTATTTTTTATTGAGTAAATTGTGTGTGTGTGTGTGTGTGTGTGTGTGTGTGTGTGTGTGTGTGTGTGTGTAGGTGTGCACTCCCATGTACACATGATATAGTGTCTCTATGAAAATCAGAGGATAGCCTTCTGGAGTTGGTTTTCTTTCCATATTGGCTATGGGAATTGAAACTGAGCTCATGTCTTCATGATAGTGACTGCCATTACATCTCACAAAGTAGAATATATACTTTTATCAAATAAAGTAGGTCTTATTTAGAATGTTACCGCTATGTTTCAATCATATTGTTAGTCTTTAGAAGAAATCATAGATCAAGACAAGAAAGATAGATGTTTGGAGGTATTAGCAATTCTGTAGGAAATAAAAGCCTTATAAAAATACATTCTAGAGTGAAAAAAAGCCATATGCACAAAAAATTTCAGAAAACACCTGTAAGTATTTGCTACTATTACTGGTCATAGCTACTCTGGTCACAGCCCTTTTAAAATACAGTTCTGCAATACACAATGTCTCAAAACCTGTGAATGAATGCATAGTGCACCTCTTTTTATTTTGCCAAGTCTAGAGATATTAGCAATAAAGACAGGAAAAGTTGATTTTGTTGTTGTTTCTAAGTAAACTCAATAACTTGAATAATATTCCCCTAAATGAGGCTGGGGAACTTCCTCTGAGATGTCTAAAGCTTTTTGCTGATGCTTTTCCATTAATTCTCCTTGTATCTGGTACTTGGCACCTGAAGCACAATGCATTATGCAGAACCAAAGTACATTTTGCACAGAGAAAGGATTGCGTTTCAATGCTTCCCTAGTGCTCAACTTCAAAATACCAGCAGGTCTGCCATCAGGACTGTGCCTCTCCCCATGTTCTTGATATTAAAATCATCCTAAGTGGCATATAAAGTTAAGATTTTTTTATATGCAACATAAATATAAATATATACACAATTATAAAGGAAGAGAACAAAACAGAAACAGACAGATGGAGACATGATTTTACTTGGTACCCATGGGCAAAAGATTGTATCTCCCCTCCTGTATTAGATTAGTGGAGAGAAATGTGATAATATCTAACCTAACAGCACTCTTTATAAGGACTGTTTTTAAAGTTCTGTGAAGACTCTGGGTACTTAAAAGCTAAGTGTATGTCTAGGGAGAGGACTTCATCAATAAACTGCTTACAAAGCAAGTGTGAGGACTTCAATTTGGATTACATCCATGTAAGAAACAAGATATAGTGGCATGCCTGCAGTCCCATTGCTGGGAGGGTGGAGCCACATTACAGGCCAGCCAGTATGAATTAACTGATGAGCTTTGAGTTCAATGAGAGACCTTCTTATTGAGACAGACAAACAGTATCAACCTTTGGAACGTGTGCTAGTTATATGTGTGTCCATGTGTGCATGCCAACTATGTACATTCAAACATATGGACACAGTCATAAGAGCATATACATACAAAAACACTACACATGTACACAAAATATGCAGTTGGATGAGTATATGAGCAAATATGTTTTGACCCAAATACCATGTGCCTAGTTACTGGATATTTTAATGACAGAAAATAAGATTAGGAAGATTTGTATACTCTAAGCTACAAGAAATTACAGCTTTTCAAAATGCACTCCACCAAGCAAAGTTAGAGTAAGGTAGACTGGGAGTTTGAGTCTCTAAGCCCTGCTTGGGTTCAAAGACATCAGAGATCAATATCAACTCAAAGAGATCTTTATGATTAACAGTAGATTTGAAGTGATCTCTGAAGATTAAAATAGATTTAAAGGGGGGTTTGTAATATATTTCCAAGAATAGAGATGTTCTTCGAAATGTAAACAGTCTTAAATTTGAAAGCAGTCGCAAGACACACATTCTCTGCGGTGATGGACATAGGTGGATTCAACACCATGTAAATTCCGTTCCTAAGAATTTCCTAAACAGTGGTGTCATTTCAATGGATCTGCTGGCTCGGTGTCTGAGTCTCATCTAAATTCCTTCTTTGGACCATTTCTTTTCAAATTGGAATATCTTTGTCCCATAGAGCTTCATACATACTGTGCCACTTTTAGTCATCGTATCTGTGACTTACCCCCTTTTCATCTCCTTCATGAATCATGTAATTCCATAGACACAAGTATTCTCCAGTGTTTCACTTCCCCATTACCTCTAGCCCCAATGCTTTTAAGAGGTTCTTTCATTCTTTGTTTTCTCTGATAGTTTGGAAGTAATGGGAGAGGAATAAAAATCCGAGAATTACCTTTCTAAAAAGCTCATATAAAGTCTTGGAAGAGGAGGTGGAAAGAATGCAGAAGTCATAGCATAGAGAAGAATTTTATAAAATATTGCGCTCTCACTATGACATAGGTGTTGCACATATGAGAGAGAGAGAGAGAGAGAGAGAGAGAGAGAGAGAGAGAGAGAGAGAGAGCATATGCAATTTGTAATGTATTGTGTATATGTGTATGTGTGCGGGGTCAGAGAGAGAGAAGAATTAGGAGTAGATATAAGAATGATACATTTTATGCATTAAGGAATTTTCTAAAGATAAAATGAAATTCTTTTAAAAAGTCTTAATGAAAACAAATTTCTTGAAAATTTATTCAAGAAAGTGTTCTGTTAAAGAAGTATATAGAAATGAATGAATAAAAGAAAATGATGCCACAAACTATTGCAACTTAAGAAAATGATCAACTTAAATCATTCCTTGATACCTCCACAGGCTTCTCTTATGACATGCCCTCATTCTACTGTTATAATAACTATGGTCAGATCTTAGTGCCATCACAGTAGTGATGTGAGAATGTGAACAATCCCTTCTCATGCAAGATAGAAATAACAGTATGTCCCCACAAGGAGTTATCCTGGGAACTGAATGAGGTCATAAAACACCCATTTGCCTTTCTAGACTATCAGATAACTGTTAGCTATGAACATTAGAATTACTCCCTGCAAATGAGAACCGTTTGTGTGTGAACATGTGAGTGTATGAGTATGAGTGTGTATGCGTGCATGTGTGTGTGCATGTGTGTGTTCATTTCCCACAAGCCCCTAGAGAAACATAGGGTTTGTTATTTTAAGACTCACAAGACTTTGCTACCTGGTATTATTATGTGGTGTTTTTCCTTCCCTTCACAGTCTTTCCTAAAGTTCATTTCAGAGTCTCCCAAAAGAAAGAGATTTATCCCTAAAATAAATACACATATCTTCTTTAAGTATATCTCTCCCTTTCTATAGCTGTGATGAATCATATAATCACAGAATATCAGAGATCTGAAATTTTCCTTTGGGATCTATAAGGCCAAGTGCCTCATTTCCCAGATGAAACTGATACTCAAACAGGAATCCAATTTCCCAAGAACACTCACACAGTTGATATCAGACAAAATTGAAGCTCTGACTTCCTCTCTCTCTCTCTCTCTCTCTCTCTCTCTCTCTCT
>NC_034595.1:21399181-21418174 GCF_900095145.1 Mus pahari | reverse complement strand
TCTCTCTCTCTCTCTCTCTCTCTCTCTCTCTGTGTGTGTGTGTGTGTGTGTGTGTGTGTGTGTGTGTGTGTGTGTGTGTGGTTTCCTGGGGAATTTATCACTGCCAAACTTTTTTCTTGAATGAAACTACATCTGCTCAATTTGAAACCCAAGTAGACTATATTAAGAGCCTATGATCAATTCAAACTCTTGATATTTTTAAAATTATTTTGAAGACCACCAATCAAATTTGCCTTAATTTTTTTCCTTAACTTTGCTAAATTTAGACAAGTTTCCCCAGAACTATGAGATCCTGGTTTCTGATTTCACATTTCTTATAATGTTTAATTTGGAAGAGTTGTAAGTTTAAATTGCTTACCCACCATTAGATATATGAACTGTGTCTAGACTGCTGCCACTACACAACCGAAAGGGGGAATAAAAACACAAACAAAAATCTTTTCTGGAGTACCTGGGACCACACTCCCATCATTCATGCTTTATGGGAAGACAGTAGTCAAGGATCATTAAGTAAAAATTAGCACATGCAGATGCCCTCACTTTGACCCACTCCCCACTAATTTTCTGCAGTAATTTCCCATTATTTTTACAATGCTAAAGAAAAAAAAATCCAGCTTTTTTTTTTCCTTGAGCTCAATTTTCGACAGATCTCTCTCTTCTGTCATAGAAGGCTGAACAATAACAACAGAAACTGTGTATTGCCATTTTTAACAAGTGTCCTATGCGATTTTATTTGAATGGCACACAGTTTAGGACAAAAGGCTGCTCCAGCATAGTTTCACTTTTCTTTGGGGAAAATGCATGTGAGCTAACTGGAAGCAGACCAAATATTGCCAATTCATTTGCATTTAAATTGTCCAAATGGCATTTGGTAGGAGCTATTTGATGTCCAAAGAGGCTTTGGAGGCTTTTAAACTTCAAAACAGAAGGTCAGAATTGATTAGCAGGAAAAGAGCCCCAGAACTAAGTGTCAGAGTTGCTTCCAAGCTTCTGAGCTAAGAGACTAGGATCAGATCGAAGCCCTAGAGAGCCTGAACTGCATTGGCTCACTTCAGGAAGCAAAGCCACTATTGTGTGGTGGAGGGGCACGAGCATTGTCTTGAACTTATGCTCTTTATGATGCCTCAATGCAGCCCCTCTCCTTTCCCATGGTTTCCTGAAAACAAACAAACAAGCAAACAAACAAAACTACAACATAGGAAGTGATTAGTATACAGTCAATACTCCAGTTTCCTCCTATACATTATTTACTTATGCTGAAACGTCATTTTAAATCCCACTGACATGAGCTGAGTTTGCATGTCTTAAACAAAGATTTAGATAATAAACTGATTTTTAAAAAAAGGAAATCCAAGCATGGCCTTTTCTCATAATTCCACTACTTTGAGGTTAAAGGAAGGATTATTGTAAGTTAAATTTCAGCCTAGCTTGTGTGACACATTCAAGTCAATCCTGGATTACAAATAAGACACTAGAAAGGTATACCTTGTCTATTAATCAAACTACAGAATTGAAAAAATACAATATCACGGAGAGTAAGAAATCTGTAAATTCGGAAGAAATAGGAAATGGATAAAATATTTATACTGCAGGCTTGGTAAACAATATGTTAGAAGGACATAGTGGCAGAGGCTTGGGGACAAGAAATTGTCAAGCAGAACACATAATAGGTACCCTTCTGTTGGGGCAACAGAATGGCACTGTTCTGATGGGGCATCAATAGTAGCCACCAAGGCAATGACTAAGAAAGGATGTGTAAAGTAAAATTTATAAGAAACAAGTATTATCAGATTCTTCGTTGTATTATATTCAATTCTGTATAGATTCAAAGCATGATTTCTCAAATATATTATCTAAATTTCCACCACAGAGAGGAGGAGAGGAATAATTTCACCTTAAGATTAAAACCATCTAAAAGTCTTCAAGGCAGGGTGTATTTACCTGCCACCTATCAAGTTCTGTGTGTTTAGTTTATCTGATCTTGCTTTATAGGCCAACAGTGATAAAATGGGCTTGGGAAATAATCTTTTTCAATTTCTTTGTTTTACTGCTAAACCCAGTTTGGTTTAAACATGAAAAGTGGAGAAGTTTAGCAATGTCACACAGCTCCCTAGTGACAAACATGGAATAGAATTAGGGTTAAGACCTTTTAAGGAAGAGGGTTAAGAATTGTACTGAAATTGAGTACACTACATTTTAGAAAAGTCCTTTAACTTTCTTAATTAAATCAGGAGTCAAAATTTTAAATGCACTCTATTAAAAGATTACTTTCCAAGCTGCATTCAAGAAGTTTAAATAAGTTCATTTAGATATTATTTACATAAACTCATTTAAAAGTCATAGTGGGAAAAGTGATGTAGGAACCAAACACACTAATATGAAATAAATAATTCCTCATGGGTTCCTTTATTTCAGTGACTTAGAAGGAGCCTCAATACCTTAGCAACAAACACTACGGAGATAGTAGAAATGGCATGATCCAAATAGAGAGTGAATCAGAAAGTGTTGGGGAATGTGGCAAGAGCAGGGGAAGGAAGAAGTGAGGAGCATGGAGATTTTTGTAGATGTTGCTCTTCAGTCCAAATCATTTTCTTATTTCATTCTCTTGTTTAAGCACCTGGGCTATCCTGTAGCAGATCCAGCACAAACTCACCGTTATGTGACATGCCACCTAAATGGCTGGCATCATGAAAAGTCAATGGACTACCTGAATTTTCTCCCTTCTACAGATATGTTAATAATACCACCGTGACATATAAAATAAAGAGTAACCTGGGAATAAATGTTCATAATTGTTCATATAATAACAATCTTTTCCCTATCTCCCCATTTTTGCCTTTCTGTCTCTTTATCTCTTTCTGTACCTCTCTCTCTCTCTCTCTCTCTCTCTCTCTCTCTCTCTCTCTCTCTTTCTCTTGAACCCTCCTCTGAAAGGGCAGTAAGTATCCTTAACCACAGACCAATCTCTCCAGCCCTATGATAAGTTTGTTTTAAGTCCTTGCTTTGTTTAAACTCTGCAATAAATTAATGCTTCTCAATTGTTTAATTAAGCTTGCTTACAAGAGGAAGCAAAAATAATTCCTTTGGTATGAAATTATGATTCAATATTTCATTTCTTGATTGACTACATTAATGTAAACAAAGAGTCGAAGATCAAGTTTGACTTCCTCTATCACCGTTTTCACTTTTCAACTTTAATTCACAAAGCTTGATAATATTCTTTAATATCCCTCTGCAGCCATGTTTGCATATATATAAGTTAAGTATTAGTACTCCGACTAAAGCCAAGAAAAATTCTCTCCTCCACATTCTCTAAATGATAGCTGTAATTGCAAAAAAAGATTCTCTTTCTGTCTCTTAGTCTCTTTCTCTGTTTGTCTCTCTCTTTCTGTGCCTGTGTTTGTGTGTGTTTATGTCTTTATGTGGGCATGTGCATGTGTGTTTGAGGCGATTGTGAGTTGCTGATTTGAATAATAGGAACCAGAGTCAGATCCTATGTAAGAGAAACACTTTGTAGTGAATGAGTCATCTTTTCAGCCCTCTTGCTCTCATTTAAAAAAAAAAAAAAAACAAAAAACCTGGAGAGAAACACTGAGGCTGAGGCATATGAAACACTTGTCCCGCTTTCAGCCAGTACCTCATGAAACCAGGACTTGGAACTGATTTGTCTACCAAACCAAAGTTCATACTTCCACCCTTAAATATCTGAAGTTATTTAAGTCCCCATTGCCATTGGCTATGGTCATTGTATGCAGAGAATTTTTTTCCTCATATGTACAAGATATTATAAATTCACAAACATCTCCCATACATTGGAACTTGATCCCATGTCTGTGTTATCAATAGATATTTCCCGAATCTATACAAAGTAAAATGACATTTCCTTCTTCCCTCCCTCTCTCACTCCTCCTCTAACCTTTTCCCTCTCTCCTTCTCTCTCTCTCTCTCTCTCTCTCTCTCTCTCTCTCTCTCTCTCTCTCTCTCTCTCTCTCTCTCTCTCTCTCTCTCTCTCTCTCTCTCTCTCTCTTCTTTTCACTATGTACCTCAGAGAGGTCTCTAACTCACAGAAATTCACCTTCCTCTACCTCTGTCTCCTAAGTATGGGAATTAAAGGTGCGAACCACCTTCCCCAAACTAGAAATATTGTTTCTTGCCTTTGGAACATTCTGAGATTTATATCTGTATTTGTTTTCTTGTCTCGCATGCAACTCCATACCACAACAATTTACATACTTATTCTACAATTAATATAATTTCAGACTCTCCTTTGAGATTGAGAATTCTTATTTTTCTCTTCTTACCTCACTATATACTGGAGCATATATGAAATGTCAATTGTTTAGTCTATAAACAAAGTCCATGGGCTAGGTGCACCTAGCATCGGAAGCATGATGATAAAGAGAGCAGAAAGACTACTTGTGTAGAGCTGGCATTTCTAAGGGAAGGGATGGAGAGACACAAGCAAATCAAGTTGCAATAAAAAATTGTCCTGGTTTTCTTTTCAGCTGATGTAATAAATAAATACCATGATCAAGATAAACTTGAAGAAGAGGGAAAAGATTTTTCAAAAGTAAAAATGAGAGAAAAGTGTCTTCCTCCTATTGTATGAGATTCAACCTAGTTGAATGGGGAAAACATTATGTATCACATATAAAGTGATCCACTGAAATAAATGTTTGGCTGTTAAGAAATATACTCCAAAATGAAAATTCCCAATAAATAGGAAAGTTAATTCTCTTACACAAACCATTGCATAACAAGCATTTCTTATTGAATGTTTTGCCTCTATTCCATGAAGTGATGTAGTAATGTGGATTTCTCAGGCTTGGCCCTTTATTCCTGACCTATTTTTTCCCCATTGAATTGGTTCTCAGGTTTAACCATGTTCCTACTAACAGAAAAAGAAAATATATAATTAAGATCCACTGTTTTTATCTAAGAGAGAGGATGCTGAAGGCACACACAGAATTTCAGTCATTATTCAGTGAAAATCAATTAGTGTCTATGTTCATACCCATCTATGATGTCCTAAGAAATATGAGTAGAACTTTTAAGAGTCAACTCAAGCTACACTCCTGTAAAGAAAGAGTTAATGATTCTTGGTTAAAAAAAAATGAGTAATCAGTAATCATTAGGCATGAAAACTCAGAGTACTTCTGATAGATAGGTTTTGTGTAGCCAGAATGATGTAGGAGAGCGCTATCAGGGCAGTTCAATAAGCATAATGAGGTTAATTGGCTTGGAGAGATGATAGGGTTATTTGTATATGCTAATTGCGGGTATCATGTAACTGATGTAAGATCTTGGGAGCAAGTGCAGCTGTAGAATATTGTACCATTAAAGCAGGTGATGTCATGCTGCTTTCAATAGCAATCTCAAAAATTATTTCAGTCGCCTACAGTAGAAAAGATCATTTTTTGCTGGTTTGTTTTCCTTCTTGTAGCTGCATGGGACCTGAAAACACAGGTTACTAATAGAGTGGTTAGTCACATTACACACCACCTGGGTAAAAGATTAAGAATAGGTCTGTTATACACCAATGAGGAGGCCTTTTATTAAGGAGTGTAAGAGATGTTAACACTTCTCTTTAGGGAACAGTGGCATATCCTATGTGTAGACAAAATGGTAGGCAAAATGTCCTCACTAGGACACAGTATGAGCATGGAGTGGATATACTGAAGTTGTGCTTTTGCTGTACATGTCAGATATTCAGTGAGATAAACACAAGCATCTGAGAGGAACTCTGTATCCCACAGTGCTAACAGTTATTTGTTATTTCTTGTTTATTTCCAATGAAAGCATATTTTTGGAAACTGCTTGGTAAATTTTAATTATTAACAGATGTAATAAAAATATTTATAAGGGAAACAGCTATGAAGTAAATGAAGGAACATTTAATTATAGACATGGCAAGAAGCAGGTAAACACAGTGAGGCTGTGAACAAGTAGATGGAGACACAGTCTCAAGACCTGAGTGTCAGCCTTTCTGAGGATGCGCATGAGCCACGTAGGGCGACTTTGGTATGGTTGCCACATGGAACAAGAGGGAAGGTACTGTTTATGTTAACCTTTCAGCAGACAATTTTTTGTTTTTGCTGTTCAGTGTTAAAAGTATAGTTGAGGTCATTTATCTACTGGAATATTTTATGCTATACTGAAGTTCACACATTTAAAAATCATATGTGAATATAAAATTTTCAATTTGTTATATTTTCTTTTATAACATTAATTCATCAACTTATGTTTTGGAAAAAATATTTTAACTGGAAAACATTTATTCAAATGCTCTATGATAATGGCTTAAAAACTTGCTCTTATAAAATCTTCATTGCTTCTTTCTGTAAAATGATCATATACAGGGGATGGCCATGATTCATTAGTAATTAGTATTATTGCAGAAGACAGGGTTTCAGCTCTCAGTGTCATCACAAAGTGGTTCACAACACCTGTTGCTCAGTTGCTGGTATCCCATGCTTAACTCAGGCCTCCATAGGTATCTTCACACACATAATACATATAAAATTATGTGGGCATACACATACATGGAAACAAAAATTACATAGGTGTTTGTGTGTGTGTTTGAGTATATATATATATATATATATATATATATATATATATATATATATAAAATATCCCCCTGTTACGAGTTTTTTTTTTCTAGTTTACAGAGACCATAACGTCCTTGGAGACTGACCTTTTACCTATAGTTCATGAGAATAAACAATTAACTTTCAAGAATCTATGGTTAACGACTCACAATCCTAACATACATTTGTCTGCTAGACAACAGATTTCTGATGGAATAATTTCAATCTTTGTCACTGGTCATTGGAATTAGGACTAGACTGGACATCACTTTGTAATAAATCCCACAGTATTAAAGGCTCAGAGCTGAGTTTGTCAATACTTTCACATTTTAGCCAATTAAATACAAACATGTCTGTATAGAGGGGGGAAAAAGTAAGCTGAAAATCCAGCAATAAAAGAGAAGCAATCTTGAAGCCTTGCAGTTGCTTCTTCTACTCCAGTGATTTTTAAATCTGTCCAATACAGCACCCAAGTATGTTTTAAGAACTCTAAAGCCTCACTGTCATCCCAAACCTACAAAATCCTAATGTGTGAGTATGGGACATTGGTACCAGAATTTTAAATCTCTCTGAGTTATTTCAATGTATAGAAAATTTTAGAACCATTGCTCTTGTTAGTCTGCAACAGAGTTCCAAATGTTTACACAAACCGCACATGTATTATTATAATAATCTAACTTTACTTTTAAGGTTCATTAAAATCAGACTGCATTAGTCTGAGTTCATTTATATTATACAATCAGTGTTTTATAGGACCTGTGCCATACTGTTAAGGATTCCATTATATGAGTAACCTTTAAATATTTTCAATACAAATGCAGAAGTAGGATGATTCTGCCCATTAGAGGACACATGACACTATCTTTTTAGTACAGCCTATAAAATTGGAACGTATTACTAGAAGGAGATGGGTGCCCATCCTACAAATTTACCAAAATAATTTGGGACTGAAGAAGCCGAAGCTCATATTGAAATCACATCAATAAAAAACAGTTCTAAAAACTTACCATAGTTGCCAGACTGAGAAAGGGAACAAAACCCTCATGTGGACATCATAAAGAAAATTCTAAGCATTGCCTGGTGATAGCCTCAGTGACTTTCTGACTACTTGATGTGTATATCAAGGACCAACTTATTATAACAGAGAATATCACAGAACTGGCTCTTTCAGAGGCTTCTTCCCATTTCAGTTATCTGTACGTACCTAAATTACTATTCCTTCCTCTGCGCTTTTACTTCTTTAGGATCTGGCCTTGCCATCTACCTAAATTCTTTCCCCTTTACTTCATTTCTGAAGTTCACCTCTGGCCCTGCAGTCTGAGGTCTCTCTGGAGACCTTGGTAGATCACCACCACCACCACCACCACCACCACCACCACATCACCACAGCAGCAGCAGCAGCTCTTCAAGACCTCTAAATTTCACTGTTTTATTCCCACAGAGACTGTCGTCCATCTTTATCATTTTGACGCTTCTGCACGTTGAGGGAAGGAGAGTCACTTTTGTTTAGGAATGTGCACACTGGTAAGTTCCTCATCTCTCAGTGGCTGAGTTTACTTTTGCATGTTTATGTGCACACTAATTAGACTCAATTGCTTAAAAACAAATCAATGTTTAAAAAGATTAAAAGATTAGTACATGAAGTTAGGAGGGAGATATGAAGGATGATGCTGTGGGGAGAAATGGACAGATATGAACAATATATTTTGGCAAAAATATGTAAATATAAATACTAAAAAGATTGTAGCCCCTAGAAAATAATCCACGTTTCAGTGTATAGCCCCATATACACAGCTCTACTTAGTCCCAATGCGTGATTTTTTAAAATGGCATGAAATTAGGAGGAAGGCTAGGAGAATTAGACATAGATTAGAGTTGAATTCAAGGAAGAAGTCAAAAGAATACAATGAAAATAAATGTATATGTGAAATGTCAAATTATTAATAGAAGTATTATATTAAAATTAAATTTGATAAGATGGAGTCCATTTAACACTTTAAAAACTATATCTTACGACATTCTCAAATGGTATCATTATTGTTTTTCTATTCCTTATTTTAATATGCATGCCCTATTTATTAATATTATTTTATCTAGGTACTATCTTTTTTATAATTCACCTTAAATGTAATTTTCTAAAAAAGTTTTGAAGATAAGTGATGACTACCTTATTTCAAACAAATATTTAAAAATGTTGAAAAAATTTAGTGTTTGCAAATTCATAAATGTGCAGACATTATAAAGGTAAAGTAAGATATTATTGCTTTAAAAAAGACATCTAGAATATGCTATTTTGTTGTATAGGAATTTATTTATTATAGGTGAGAATATCTGAGAATCATATAAGGAAGTCAGTGCATCTCAAGCCTCAGTTTCTTCACCGTCAAATTAAGGATAACACTGGTTTTAGGAGAAGTTAGATGACTTTAAGGGAAACATGTACTCCAGGTGCAAAATAAGATTAGCATGACAAGAAGCATAACAAATTGATCAAACTGCTGTTTAGACACCCAGAGTTCTCGCAAAACATCGTCTAGTAGCACTAAACGCCAATCAATGAAGATTAAATGGATTGAATTTTCCTTGGAGAAACGTGAGTTTTCAAAATGAAAAGGAAAGAGTCTTGGATTAATGGTGACTAAAGCTTTTATAGACACAATGCTGAAGAAATCAGGCACTTGATGAACTGACTTTTAGAGGTAAGAGCATAGAGCTCAGAATCATGGAAATATGAAGCATCAAGAAGTCTAAAAGGAACAATGTGAATGAATGTTGTTACTATGAAACTAAATTGCCACTGTAGTCAGAGTACATGGAAGACAACCATTACTCAAGTTTTCCTAGAACTTAGGTTTTATATGAAGGATTCTCAAAGGTATAAACAGAAAAGATATTACTAAAAAGAACAATGCCTATAGATATGTCTAAAGTGGATATTGTATGTAGTAAAATGTTTTCTCTCTGTGTAACATACAGGTAAATATCATTTTTAATGATTTGTCTATACCTAGCATGGTAGTCTGAATGAGTAATATTCATCATAGTCTCATGTATTTTGACATTTGATCTGCAGTTAATAGTGCCATTTCTGAAGGTTATGAAACCTTTAGGAGGTGGAGGGAGTCTTGTTGGAGGATGCAAATCATTGGAGCTTTACTTTGTGGGTTCAGAGTTTCTTCCCACTTCCTGTTTGCTTCCTTTGTTTCTTGTTTGAAGTTAAAGATACAATCACTGAGCTTCCTGTTTCAGTCACTTACTGCTGTGTCTCCCCTGCACTATGAACTGTTCCTCCAGAGCCAAAATCCAAAATAAACTTTCTTCCTTATTTCACTTTTCTCGAGGTATTTATTCCAAGGACTGGCAGCTAAACTTGGTCGTGAAAGCGTTACCCAAGTAGTACTGGTTTTGAAGGCATGAAGTGATCATGGAAAGCAGCTTAGATATGACAATGTGAAAGTCAGGAGAGGTCATTGGTATATTTGCTTGTCAAGGGTGAAGGAAATAGAGAATGGGTAGTAGAGGAAGGTAATTATAAATACCAGCTAAGCTTATATAACTAGTTGCAGAAAAGAGGATTATAATCGACAAGAATGTTTCTGTAGTATTTTGTTAGGATTGTATTTGATACAGACATTTGTGTTTTCTCTCCTCAAGTTCTTCATCATGTGATCTAATATGACTACAATATTTAATTTTGAGATATTAAAATAATGTCCCTCAAAAGACATTACAAACTAGTCTAAAATTATAATGGGTTTTTAGTTGTATGAATGACAGTCATATCATGTTAGACATGATTATTACCTGGTTAAATATATAATGTGCTTGCAATTTTGTGTAGGATAGCTGTATCATATTTAGAATATGATTTGTTTTTGGTTTTCATTTGGAAACTTATGACTCTACATAGAAGATATGATTGTGTCTCAAGTTCACAAGGAGTAGACTTGTAGTAACTATTCTTGTTGTCAACTACATTTGTAACCAAAACCCAAAATGGAAGTCATGACTCTAAGGAAATATTACTTAATTCGGGAAAGGGAAATCAGGTTCTAATCAAGCTCCCTTAAGTAGAATCTCATGTCTTTAATTCAGATTGGGAGTCGGTGGAGGCTTGGATCTGGAGTTCAGGGTGGGAAGATGCTTCTTTAATCCAGATGTGTTCTGGGCCACTCTTCCTGGTAGGAACTTTTAAGACACAGAAGAAATGAGATTATGCTTTTTTGTCTGCTTTCTCTGACTTGCTAGTAAGTCCATTACTTCATTGGAATTTAGAGCCTACTGCATTGAGATACCAGTATATACTGAAGACCAGCCAACACATCCAACTTTGTAGACTGAGCAAATACTGGATACTCAGACTTTGCATTCACATCCAATCATTGTTGGATAACCTGAACCGTAGCTCATAAGTCATTCTAATCAATCCTCTTTCTATATCAATTTAGAGATTCATTTTGCAAGTTTTAGAACTCTAGAAAAGTGTCTCTCAACATTCCTAATGCTGGGACCCTCTAATGCAGTTCTACCTGTTGTGGTGACCCCACAATAAAATTATTTTCATCGCTAGCTCATAATTGTGATCTTTATTTAGTCATTCAAATCACAATGTAAACCCCACCTTGATTAGGGTGATTAGACCCACCAAGGGGCCACAGCCACAAGTTGAGAAATACTGGTCTAGAAAATCTGGACTCATACAGTAACCATTATACTTACATATATAAAATGGCCAATCAGAAAAAAAAAAGGAAGCCACACTAACGGAGACTTAAGTGTTTAATCACTCCTAAGTCACTAAATGTATACCTAAGGTGAACCACAAAAGAACACGATTATTTCACTTGGTGAAACAAGTTTATTATAACAATAAATCCATTGGTTATATTTAATACACACTCCCTATACACAGAACTTTACACATTTTCAAGTAATTGGAGAGACCTTTAATATACCCTGTAAGCAGTGATCGCATACTAATTCATAAAGAGAGGTATAATGTGTTTGATTTGTCTGCATACCCCATAAAACTGTTTAATGGAGGTGCTTGTCCCGAAGGCTACCAAGTCAACCCAGCTCTTTAATGAGGGGTTCTCTTTACCTTTGTTATTCCTTTTCTGAACTGTTGATAACTTCACTTCCTTTCAAGATGACAGCTGACTACACCACCTGTCTGTCAACAGCCTGGCTTTTTACATGATCTAGAGTTATCATCTAAAAATGTCTTCTTGCTCTTAACCTTGTTTGTCCCTGCCTTAACTTTAATCTTCATTCTCAGTAGCTGATTAATTCGTTCTGCAAAATGTGTGCATTTATTGACTCTTTTGGGATGTTAGAAGGGGCACTCAGGAGATACCACTTCAGCAAGATTTGCATATTTTCTGCCCCCTTGAAACTGAAAGTTTAAAAGGAAAGACAGACGATGAAAGAATCCATTCCCATTAGTGTATTAAGCAATCTTGTGGGAAGAATAACAGAAGGGCTCCTGACATGTTATATTGGAGTCACAGAAGAGATCCTGATGGAGGTGGCAGTTAATATAAGATGAGAACTGAGATGAAAGTAGAGAAAACAGAAATGGTGTTCAAACAGAGAAAACAGCCCATGCAGGGGCTTAGAGGTGAAGGGGTTAAGTGTCTTGAAGCCAGAGAAGGAAAGGATGTACAACTGGGCAAGCCATTCAGCTAGAGTCTTTCATTAGAAAGAAGTTAGAGGGGTTGACAAATTGCCTATCTGCAAGAACCTTGAAATCTCTGCTAAGAAATTCAGAATCTGTTTGTAGTATAATGCAGTACCATTAGAAATATTTAAAGACCAGGTAAGGTAGTAAGAAAAATTATTAGGGAAAAAGGTTCTTGTGAAGTAAAAAAACAAAACAAAACAAAACAAAACAAAACAAAACAAAACAAATCAGACCTGTCCCTCTTTTCCTATCCTGAAATTGGCAATACTGAAGTGAGGCTGAACAAATCTGTGTGGTTTGACTTACCCTATTATGGAGGCTGGCGTAGTTGGCTACCTCTTTGGGTACCATTAAAGGGTAGTGAATATGAACTGGGTAGAAATTATCCCTTCTCATTCTGGTGGTAAGAATTGGAAGGCCAGGTAAGTGGGATCTCTGAGCAATAATGAGGCTCAAGTGAGGCCTGCCATTCCTTATATAAGCAAGCAAGAAAGTAAGCAAGCAAGCAATGACTCAGACACTAACTGAAAAATAGACATTTTATATATCATTCCAAAGACCGCTGAGGGTAAGTAAAAATCTAAAACATGCCATCCATCATCTATCTAGGCAATTGTCTGCTTTGACAGCTTACACAGGGACCAAGGACATATTGCTGGGAAGCTTATGGCTGCAGGGGTGGATTTTGTGTTCTGTGCCCTTACAGGTGAGTTTTAGATTAGTACTATCAATCAATTTCCCATTGGCAAAAATACATTTATCTAATAATCAAGGAATAATCAGTTTTTCTAACTGATTAACATTCTAAAATTACATGGAAAACATTGTGAAGGCCATTATGAATTAGCTCTAGAGATTTAAAAATTAGGATTTTCAGATCACACAAATCATGGAGTGTGATTTCGTACCCAGATACCCACAATGTGTTTTAATGTGATCAGCTCTATTATTTCAACTAATATATTGAGACACACTAAATATATTTGACTATGCAAACATCTTTTTTCTATTGGTGAAAAATACTAAGATTTAGTCTGAAAGAAACTGTGAAACATGTATAATTAGCTGATTTTTTTTGTTTTTGTTTTTGTTTTATTAATCATTCCATTCATTTACATCTCAAATGATACCCAACTTCCTGGTTACCCCTCCACAGCCCCCTATTCCACAACCTTCCTTTCCTCCCTTGCCTTTACCTCTATGAGGGTGCTTCTCCACCCACCCCCTTCTGCAGCCCCAGCCTTCCAGCAAGCCCTGTGCTGGGGTATCAAAACTCCACAGGACCAAGGGCCTTCTCTCCCATTCATGTTAGACAAGGCCGTCCTCTGCTACCTATATCTGGAGCCATAGATCCCTCCCTGTACACTCCTTGGTTGGTGATCTAATCCCTGGGAGCACTAGAGGAGTTTAGGAGGATAGCAATCTCATAGGAAGAACAACATCAGTTGCCAAGACTACCCAGTGCTCCCCGGGACTAAACCACCAACCAAAGAGTACACATGGTGGAACTCATGGCTCCAGATGCATATGAAGCAGAAGATGGCCTTACCTAGCATCAATGGGAGGGGACATCGTAGGTCCCTGTGGAGGCTGGATTCCCTAGTATAAGAGAATGAGAGGGAGGGGAAGCAGGACTGGGTGGGTTGGGGAGCAGCCTCATAGAAGGAGTGAGATGGAGGATGAGATAGAGGGGCTACGGAGGGAAAACTGGGATAACATGTGAAATGTGAATAAATAAAATACCCCCCCCCCAATTCAGGTGGCAGCAGATGCTGGTGAGGTTTTGGAGAAAGAGGGATGCTCCTCCATTGTTGGTGGGATTGCAAGCTGGTGCAAGNACTCTGGAAATCAGTCTGGCAGTTCCGCTGCTTGATGTTTAACAGGTACTTTCTCCTCTTTGATCCATTATGTCCTGACCTGAATACTAAAAAGCCAAAACAGATAAACACTTAGGGTAGCCATTAAATTCCTGGTTCTGATATATGTCTTAAAAGCCAAATGAATGTAATCCAAACATAGACCAATATCTCTTGTGACGTATTATTTTTCCTAAAAGGAAATTTGGTCATATGCTTTACTCATAAAAGACCCCTTTGTATTGATCTTTATTGGATTCATTGACTCCAACTTTCCTTTATGATGTATTTCTCTGCATTCCAAGCTAATGGTAATAACTGCCATTATGTTTTTAATCAGTGGTTATTAAATATGTTGAAATTGTGAACATGTTTCCAAAACTGTCAACATGTATACTTAAATTTCATGCAACCCACCCCAAAGTTACAGCCTGCATGCTTTCCAAGGACTCCACAGTGTACAAAGACACAGGTGAGACTCCTCCCCAAATACCTATGCCAGCTGGGATATCCACATAGCCCATCTGATGGAGAAACTACCTCTTGCCCTGTCCTGCAAGATTCTCTTTCCTTCCAGCCCACTTCCCCACCCAGGCCAGACCAGTGGCCCAATACCTGCTCAAACACTACAGTCTGTGAGCTTCCAGGAGGTCCAAAGTAACCAAAGACCCAGTAGCTCTACAATAACAAGAGGCACAGGAATCCTGCTCTAACTAAAGACATAGGATGCCCACCCTAACCAGAGACAACACTGCCGCCTCCAAGGAGACCAACTATAACTCAGGTTACAGAGCTCCACCTGCCTCCTAGGAGACTGATTACAGTCAGAGACACCAAGGCCACTTAACACCAGAGAAACCACAAGACCATAAGCATCAGAAGCCAATATACTCTGCCACCATCAGAACCCAGTTTTCCCATCATAGCAAGACCTGGCTACCCTAACGTGCATGAAAATCAATATAGTGACCTAAAAAAAAATCCAATTTCATGAAGATGATAGTGGCCTTTAAGGAGAAATACAGGAAAACACAGGCAAACAGGTAGAAGCTCTTAAAGAAGAAATAAATAAATCCCTTAAAGAAATATAGAAAAACACAATCAAGCAGGTAAAGGAATTTAACAAAATGGTGCAAGAACTAAAAATGGAAATAGAAACAATAAAGAAAACAAAAATTGAAGCAACCATGGAAATGGACAACTTAGGGATGAGATCAGGAGCTACGGATACAAGCATGACTAACAGAGTAAGAGATAAAGATGAGAGAATCTTGGAAACAGAAGGTACCATAGAAAATATTGACAAATCAGTCAAAGAAAATACAAAGTGTAAAAAACTGCTAACAATAAATGTACATGAAACTCTGGACAAAATGAAAAGATTAAACCTAAGAATATTAGGAATAGGAGTGTAAAGAACTCCAGCTCAAAGGGCCAGAAAACATCTTCAGTGAAATCATAAAAGAAAACTTCACTAACCTAAAGAAAGAGATTGCCACAAATGTACAAGAAGTCTATTTAACATAAAATAGAATGGACCAGAAAAAAAAATCCCCTCACTACATAAATCAAAAGACTAACTACACAGAACAAACAAAGGATGTTAAGTGCTTTAAGGGGGAAAGGCCAAGAAACATATAAAGGCAGACCTGTGAGAAGTTTCTCAAGAGAAACTCTAAAAGCCAGAAAATCCTGGACAGATGTCATTAAAATCCTAGAAGAACATAAATGGCAGCCCAAGGTGCTATACCCAGTGAAACTGTCAATTATCATAGATGGAGAAGTCAAGATATTTCATAATAAAACCAAATTTAAACAAATCTTTCTAATAATCCAGTCATACAGAGGGTACTGGAACAGAATTTCAAAAAAAGGAAGAAAATTATTCCCAAGAAAACACAAGAAACTAAACAGTTCATAATATACCCAAAAGAAGAGATCCATACACACACCATACCACCTCTAGCAACAATAACAAAAAATAAATAAATAACAGGAAAAACTAACCATTGGTCTTTAATATCTCTCGGCATCCATGGACCCAGTTCTCCAAATAAAAACACACAGGCAAACAGACTGGATATGTAAACAGGATCCAATATTTTGCTGCATGCAAGAAACATACCTCTGTCAGCAGGGCCACCTTGGCTCGAAATGGCAGACAGTCCCACGGTACCTAGAGGACTCTCCATGTCATAAGTGCCCTAGCACACCCAGGATCATGGGTTCACTGGTGAGTGGAATGCAACATCTGTTCCAAAATAATGGGGGGGGGGCTGTGCCAGCAGGAAAAAGGACACAGGAAACCTGCACAACCAGCAGCTAGCTGCAAGAACAGAATAGAATCCCAACTCTAACAACAAAAGTAACAGGAAGCAACAATTAGTTTTCCTTAACAAATCTTAATATCAAAGGACTCTGTTCCCTAATAAAAAGATTTAGACTAACAGACTGGCTAAATAAACAGGACCCAACATTTTGCTGCTTACAGGAAACCCAACTCAGGAACAAAGACAGACACTACCTCAGAGTGAAAGGCTGAAAAACAATTTTCCAAGAAAATGCTTTGAAGAAACAAGCTAGAATAGCCATTCTAATATCAAATAAAATTGACTTCTAACCCAAAGTTACCAAAAAAGGCAAGGAGGAGCACTTCATAATCATAAAAGGTAAAAATCTACCAAGATGAACTCTCAATTCTAAATATCTATGCTCCAAATGCAAGGACATTCACATTCATTAAGGGGACTATAATAAAGCACAAAGCACATATTGCACCTCACACAATAATACTGGGAGACTTCAACACCCCACTCTCATCAAAGGACAGATCCTGGATACAGAAACTAAACAGAGACACATTTTAACTAAAAGAAGGTACAGATATCTACAGAACATTTTATTCTAAAACAAAAGGATATACCTTCTCTTCAGCACTTCATGGTACCTTCTCCAAAATTGAACATATAATTGGTCACAAAACAGGCCACAAGAGATACAAAAATATTGAAATTATCCNANNCATCCTATCAGATCACCATGGACNAAGGCTGATCTTCAATAACAACATAAAAAATAGAAAGCCAACCTTCATGTGGAAACTAAACAACACTCTATTTAATGATATCTTGGTCAAGGAAGAAATAATGAAAGAAATTAAAGACACTTTAGAGTGTAAAGAAAATGTGGCCAAAACATACCCAAACTTATGGGACACAACTAAAGCATGCCTTGGAGGAAATCTCATAGCTCTGAGTGCTACGAAAAAGGAACTAGAGAGAGAATACACTAGCAGCCTGACAGCACACCTAAAAGCTCTAGAATAAAACGAAACAAATTCACCAAAGAGGAGTAGATGGCAGGAAATAATCAAACTTAGGACTGAAATCAACCAAGTGGAAACAAAAAGAACTGTATAAAGAATCAACAAATCCAGGAGCTGTTTTTTTTGAGAACATCAACAAGATAGATACACCCTTAGCCAGANTAACTAGAGGGCACAGGAATAGTATCCTAATTAACAAAATCAGAAATGAAAAGGGAGACATAATAGCAGAACATGAGGAAATTCAAAACTTCATCAGATCCTACTACAAAAGGCTATACTTAACAAAACTGGAAAACCTGGATGAAATGGACAATTTTCNANACAGANACCAGGTACCAAAGTTAAATCAGGATGATATAAATGATCTAAACAGTCCCATATTCCATAAAGAAACAGAAGGATTCATTAATCATCTCCCAACCAAAAAAAAGCCCAGGACTACATGGGTCTAATGCAGAGTTCTATTAGACCTTCAAAGAAGAAGTAATTCCAATTCTCCTCAAATTATTTCACGAAATAGAAACAGAAGGTACTCTACCCAATTCATTCTATGAAACCAAAATTACTCTGATACCTAAACCATACACAGATCCAACAAAGAAAGAGAACTTCAGACCAATTTCCTTTATGAATATCAATGCAAAAAGACTCAATAAAATTCTTGCAAATCATATTTAAGAATATATCAAAATTATAATCCATCATGATCATGTGGGCTTCATCACAGGGATGCAGGGATTTTTTAATATATGGAAAAACCATCAACTAAATCCACTATATAAAGAAACTAGAAGACAAAAACCACATGATCATCCCATTAGATGCTGAGAATGCATTAGACAAAATCTAACACCCATTCATGATAAAAGTATTGGAAAGATCAGGAATTCAAAGCCCATACCTAAATATAATAAAAGTAATATACAGCAAAGCAGTAGCCAACATCAAGCTAAATGGAGAGAAACTTGAAGCAATCCCACTAAAGAAGGAACTAGACAAGGCTGACCACTTTCTCCCTACCTATTCAATATAGTACCTGAAGACATATCCAGAGCAATTAAACAACAAAAGGAGATCAAGAGGATACAAATTGGAAAGGAAGAAGTCAAAATATCACTATTTGAAGATTATATAATAGTATATATAAGTGACCCTAATAATTCCAGCAGCGAACTCTGAATCCTGATAAACAGGTTCCATGCAATAGCTGTATGTAAAATTAACTCAAACAAATCAGTGGTCTTTCTCTACACACTGGATAAACAGGCTGAAAAAGAAATTAGGGAAACAACACCCTTCCCAATAGACACAAATACCTTGGTGTGACTCTAACTAAGGAAGTGAAAGATCTGTGTACTGGCTAATTTTGTGTCAACTTGACACAGCTGGAGTTATCACAGAACAGGAGCTTTAGTTGAGGAAATGCCTACATGAGATCCAGCTGTAAGGTATTTTCTCAATTAGTGATCAAGGGGCAAAGGCCCCTTGTGGGTGGGACTCTCCCTGGGCTGGTAGTTTTGGATTCTATAAGAAAGC
>NC_034595.1:21395126-21396561 GCF_900095145.1 Mus pahari | reverse complement strand
CCTCAACAGAGGAATGGATACAGAAAATGTGTACATTTACACAATGTAGTACTACTCCACTATTAAAAAACAATGGATTTATGAAATTCTTAGGCAAATGGATGGATATGGGGGATATCATCCTGAGTGAGGTAGCCCAATCACAAAAGAACACACATTATATGCATTTACTGATAAGTGGATATTAGCCCAGAATCTTATAACACCCAAGATACAATTTGCAAAACACATGAAACTCAAGAAGGAAGACCAAAGTGTGGATACTTTGTTCATTTTTAGAATGGGGAACAAAGTACCCATGGAAGGAGTTAGAGACAAAGTTCTGAGCTTAGATGGAAGGAAGGACCATCCAGAGACTGCCCCACCCTGATATCCATCCCATAAACAACTGTGTAACACAGACACTATTTACACATGCTAGCAAGATTTTGCTGAAAGGACCCTGATATAGCTGTCTCTTGTGAGGCTATGCCAGTGCCTGGAAAATATAGGTGTGGATGCTTATAGTCATCTATTGGATGGAACACAGGACCCCCAATGGAGAAGTTAGAGAAAGTACCCAAGGAGATAAAGGGGTCTTCAACCCTATAGGAGGAACAGCAATATGAACTAAACTGTACACCCCAGAGCTTGTGTCTCTAGTTGCATATGTAGCAAAGGATGGTCTAGTAGGCCATCAATGGGAGGAGAGTCCCTTGTTCTTGGGAAGATTATATGTCCCAGAACAGGGAAATGCCAGGGCTAGAAAGCAGGAGTGGGTGGGTTGTGGAGTAGGGTGGTGGGGAGGGTATAGGGGACTTTTGGGATAGCATTTGAAATGTAAATGAGAGGGAAGCAGAGAACTGGCCTGATCAGGGGAACAAATCCCTTCAGGTCTGTGCCAGCCAGCACCCAGTCACCTAGAGTGTGGAGTGGGAGGACACCCCCACAGTCCCTAGAAGACTGCCCACACAATCTTAGGATTGCTGTTGAGTGGAACACATCATCTGCTCCAATCCAATGGCACACGAGACCTGAGACAGCACTAGGGCAGCAGAGAACCTGACTGACCAGGGGCACAAGCCCCTTCCCCTCTGCACCAGCACCAGGTAACCTAGGGCATGGATTCGGTGGACACCCCCACGGTCCCTAGTGGATTGCCCACACTATCTTAGGATCACTGGTGAGTGGAACACAACTTCTGCTCCAATCCAGTTGCGCACAGGACCTGAGACAGCATTAGGGAAGCAGAGAACCGGCCTGACCAGGGGTACAAATCCCTTCCGGTCTGCTCCAGCACTGTGTCAACTAGAGCGTGGATTCCTCAAAGGAGACACTATTCCACTCACGGTTACATGCCCAAAATCTTAGGACAACAAGATCCCAGGATAACAGGAGCTGGGTCACACGAGTATTTGAGTGTCTCAGAGGAGCTTGAATGCCAAGAACTCAGACA
>NC_034595.1:21381217-21394985 GCF_900095145.1 Mus pahari | reverse complement strand
GCTCCAATCAGATATATTGAGGGCAGCAAGCACTAGAGATAATCAGATGGCAGGAGGCAAGCATAAGAACAGAAGCAACAGAAACCAAGGTTACTTGNCATCATNAGAACCAANCTCTNCCACCATAGCAAGTCCTGGATACACCATCACACCAGAAAANCAGGACATGGATCTAAAGTCACTTCTCATGATGATGATGGAGGACTTTAAGAAGGAAATACTGGAAATCACAGATAAACAAATAGAAGACTTTAAAGTGGAAACATAAAATTCCCTTAAAGAGTTACAGGAAAATGCTACCAAACGCTACCAAAAAGAGATGGAATTGAACAAAAACATCCAGGATCAAAAATATACAGTCACAATTATCTCTATAGTGTTGTGTTTTATTATTATAGAGGCTCACATTCAACACAAAGAAATAGACCTGTAAACAAAACAATGCCCAAATCGTGGCAGTGAGTGTGATGGAGAGGTCAGAGTGGGTAACTGGCCACTACAGCTATTCATGTAATAAACTGAAAAGGTGGGGTCCAGGCCTCTTGGATCATGGTCTAAATGTTTGTTTGTTTATTTTTTAATTTTATCTGTGATAATAAGAGTTGACAGAATTTATTGCAGTTTTGCTCTTTGAAGGACTTCAGAAGCTTTAAGAGTACATTTTATAGTTCTTGACTAGAATCCTTAAGATACAAAATTACACTGAAAGAGTCCATAAGTCAGCAAATGAGTTTGATTCACAATGGTGGCAAGTATCTATAGAATTTATCATGAACTGCAGCCACCCGGATCTGGTTGGAGATTTGCAGACTACCTATAGGGCTCCTGCCATGCTTGAGAACTTTTTCATCTTGATTTGTATGTTGTCTAGGATAAGATATGGGAAAAATTACATCTCTAATCTCTAAAACTACTAGATCTGCTGCATGACCAGGAGATGTGGTTTCATATTCAGGATTTTAATGCATCATGTGATCTTGAGCAGTTCATACTACATATCAGTTATTTATTTTTCCATCTTCATATTGATTTCCATATATTTAAAAGAGACAGAGAGAAAGACAGAGACAGAGAGACAGAGAGAAAAAAACAGAGACAGAGAACTAGAAGAAAAAAATACCTTCTGCTTATTAGCTATCAAGTGAGGATCTTCCATTAGCTTCTTAGTCAGGAAGGGCCCTAGAGAGTTCTGACTGCCATCTATGCCAGCATTTTGGCTAGATAAATTTTATGCAGATCTTATAGAAGTAATTAAAGTTCATGCTAGCTAATAAGTATAATAGTTATGTCAAGTCCATAATTTGTACTTTACAACATTTCTCTGTATCCTCCAGCTTTTACATTACTTCATATTCCTCTTCTAAGAGACACTCTCAATTATTGGTGGAGGATGGGGTATAGGGTATGGTCACATTATATTAATGCCTAAATAATAAATCTTAGTCTCATCACTTTGCAGAGCTATGTATCTGATTATTGAATGATACCCACTAAAATTGATAAATGATGGATAATAGACAGATAGATGGAAAGGTAGATAGATGATAGAAAGATAGATAGATAGATTGCTTGATTGATTGATTGATTGATAGAGAGTGTTCTCTGGCCAAATCTGAATCTTCCCAATTATATGAAGCATATGGATACAACATAAATCTTTACAAGTTAATTTGACCATCTAGAAAAATAGCAGTAGTAGACTGTAGTCTATGGTCTATCTCTTCTCTACCACAGACCTTATAAAAATATGATATCACATACCACAGTAACCTAGTGTCAATACTGTATTTTGCGCTTTGTTTCCCAACTCTTTATGTTAAGACTTGATGCTTGATATACATTAATGAGATTGGGTGAATATAATTAAACACCACAGACTGGAATATGTAGTGACAAAAGGGTATTAATTATTGTTTTGGAGGCTTCTGATGTAAGATCAACATGGTAGAATGAACTGTGCTATAAAGACTCTACTTAGAAAACAGACAGCCTTTGGCTGTCTTAATTATATTTCTGTGTATATGATAAAACATCATAAGCAAGACTAGTTAAAGAAGGAAGAATTTATTTAAGTTCATGATTTCAGAGAGTTAGGGGTCCTTGATCTCCAAGTAGAGGTGTGGCTCAGAAACAGATTAGAGCTCTCACCCCAACCACAAACAGGAAGCAGAAAGAAGAACAAGAAATGGCATGAATGTTTTAAAACCACAATGACTACCCTCAGTGACATACTTGTTCCAGTGTGGTGGGAACTCCTCAGCTTTGCCAAACATCCACTATTCAGGGATCAAATATTCAAATGCCTTCAATTCAAGGAGGACATCTTATTAAAACCACAACACTGAACTTTTCCTAAGGTCTATGTTTTGATTGTTCCCATATAAGTCTAAAGATGCCTGCCACATAGCTTGTGGAAGCATCCTAATGATTTTTAACTTTATTGACTATTTGAAAATAGTATCTGTCTCCAAATAAAGTTTCATTCTGTGGTAATGGATGTTAAGACTTAGGCATGCAATGTTCTGGGGGAATTCCATGATTCGGCTTACAGAATAAGAAGATAGCTTTGTATTATGTTCTAGTTATTAATATTTTCCTGCCAAGGTTTCATTTAATGCAAATGCCTCATCATTTAGAAAATAGATCCTATGTGACCTCTAAAAAGGATAATGCTAATGCCAACTGTCATCAAAGACTTAGTGATCTAGAGTAAAGGTGGTCTCAAGAGTATTGAATAAGAAGTGGATCTATAGTATAAAACCACCTAAACCTATAGTCATTGCTATAAGTGATTTTATGCACAACATGTTTAAGCCCTTATAGAAAAGCTATAAAATAATTGATGTTTCAGTGTGCAGAAAATGAGGGAAACTGTCTTACAATCATCTATATTGACCTGTTTTACTTGATGAAAGATGTGACTTGAAAGATCAAGTATCTGCTAAGCACTTGTGATAGATAACATCAGACACTAACTATACTAGATGCAGATGTGCTTGAAAAGTTTTCAGTCTAGAAGTTTGTATTGGAAGAGGAACTGAGATCAAGGCTTTCCAAGCAAAGGAATAAAAAAAAACCATCAATAGGCAATAGATCATTACCCTCATAATCTTCTATTATTTTTCTAACTATCCTTTTTATGTTGTGAATTTAGGCATTTTTCAGGAAGGTATCTCAGAACTCACTGTTCACTAATCCTGTACTCCATCATACTGTCCTATGTGGTTGCTTTAAAGTCATACTGTAAAGGCTCCAAACTTAACTCTGATAAATTAAGGCTGCTATTATGATCCCATCTTTCTCATCTAAATGCAATTGTTGAGACTGATTGCCATTTATGCGTGTAGGTGGTGACAGAGTTGAGACAAGGGTGATTCAACACGATATGCCTGACAGAGACCACAAATTGAAGTTGGTATTATGACAGAAAAGTCATTTCAGTTAGCAGATGAGGCCATGTCCATATGGTGGAGGTCAGAGAGTCAGTGAGACAGAATAACGAACAGGATTAGGAATTGTGGTTCCTAGATGAAAATAATTCACTCGTTGTTTATTTAGAGTCTGAGTCTTTCTAAAGAAACTTGATATCATGTATCATGATTAATCAAAAGTATAAGCCTTTGAGATCCACAATCTTTCAGACATTTTAACAACTAAACAAATATTAAACTTGAAGAATATTAGCATTCCCTCCTTGCTTTTCAACAAATTTATAAGTAAACTGTTTCCATACAGAGTTCAAAATTGTTTCTTTCATTGGCAAGAACTGAGGTATTTATTTTAACTCACAATACTTTTCTTCTGGAGGTATCTTGCATAATAACTATGTTAACCTAGAATGGCATCTGTGAAGATTTGTAGGTTAACTAGCATAGAGTACCAGGAGATTTTCCTTATTATTAAATGTCTATTTTTTATTCATGAAAAATTTGTCTTTCAAATTGGTCAAGGTTGCTTGCAGTACTATATGTCGTTCCAAGACTCCAGCAGTTTTCTAAGCTGTCTGTTTTAAATAATTCCTTATTTAAAAAAAAAATAGAGCAAGCCTCATTAACAATGGGATGAATAGATACTTGCTGAGGAGGTGAGTCTCTGCTGTGGGAACGAGAAATTTATTATCTGCCATATGGTGAACATTCGTGTTAGTGCTGATGATAGGAGACACTCATTGGGTGTAATTCACAATTAAGTGTACTGAGCAATTCAATAATAATGTAGAAAGAAATACAAAAGTAAATAGAAATACTTATGAAGAAAAATATGATTTATCCATTCTTTTATCTATCAATAAGTAGTCAGAAATGGGCTTCTGTTTGAGGAATTGTGCTTTTGTACATTTATTTTAAATTTTTCTCTTCCTTTGCACTTTGGTTCTGCTCCTTCATCCTTAGCCTTTAATGCATACATTTGATTCTCCCTTCCCCTCTCCCTTCTTAATCAGTCTCTGATTCCTTCCCAGTTACATCCTCACTTCCTTCATCTCACAGGCCAGGGAGCTGCCTCTGAGTGAAGCTTCCTCCCTCTAGAATGGCAGCCCAAAGGTTGCAGCCAGAGCTTGTGTTGGAGTGCGATAACAAGAAGTTGAAAGTATGAGGCTATTTTCTGCCGTCATCAACAGAAAATACAAACACGAACAATTACCTGTTCAATGATAATTCTATCCATATTCCTTTTCTGAATATTTCCTATGAGACGGCTGGGAGAAATGGAAAGGGGGAGTGTGCTTGCAGTTTTTCCTAAAGGGTGATAGACAACCCACTGGCATCCTTTACTCTGTCTACAATCTGCTGTGAGGGCAAGAGCAGATTCAGCAGTTTTTGCAAAATTACCAGCACAGCAAGAAAGGCAGGCAAACAGATTGCTCAGACTGACGGACTTTTAATAACCGGATCTATCAAGTCTCAGATTCACTGCTTGCTGGGAGATTTCAAAGTGGAGCTGTTTTAAACATGTGATGTCGCCACATTAGGGAAAGCCCTCTGTGATAGGTAGCACTGTGAGCCCTACTTTGGAAGTCCAGGGAAGCTGGCTGTGATGTCATCCCATGTGTTTCATTTTTCCATTTCTCTAAAGACTTATGTAGACACTCTTTCTTCATCTATGAAGTGTCCAGCTGTGAACAATGACTAGCCTACTCCAGATGTTTCCAAACTCATTCTGTGACCCAGAAGACTGGTTCTTCTTTATCATATAGATGATATGGCTTAAGGTAGGTTTAGTTTAGGCAGGTGATGGCACTTATAAGGCAATATGATCGGTAATGCCTATCTCTCAGGTCTCTTCTTTTTAAATTACTGTGTTTCAACTACAGCGTATTATTGTAGCCACTGAAACTGTTAAGTGGCCTTTCGACCTTGATAATTATAATTTAAGAGACCAGATTACTCAAACTTTTATTCACTTTAATCACGGCCTGTCTTGAGACTACAGAGATCAGTGGCATTGTGTCCCTCCCAGAGCTACAGTACTTTTTTCAATATGTTTTCATTTTTCTGAAACATATAATTAAAAGTCATTACGTTAAGATCTTCTTAACCTATTTTGAGTTTGGCACTTTGTCTTTGGCCAGTGAAAGGTAAATGAAGGTACTAGTTGGAAGCAAAGGCACAGATGCAATGTATAAATACATTTGAGTTTATATGTACATATAAAGACTTGAAGTGATTGTTTTACTCAAGGTCGCAGGAAATCTGTTAGATGAAAGATAAAGTCACCTTATGCACCTGTGTGTCTGACTTATAATCCCATGTAGTCTTTGGACTGTAGGCTCCATGGATTTACTTGTTTCTAAAGATAAAACTAAGAATGTTTATTATAAATATGTCAGGGAGTCACAAAACATATTATCACTTTATAGGCTTTGAGAAATCCTGTAGTAGGGAAACTGGTTAAATGCAATTTTATTTAAACTAGAATTTGCCACACATATACTACAGAGCCTTTTTTTTTTTTTCTCTTTTCTCCTAACACCCAATTGCATCTCATAGATGAAATGGTCTGTGAAATCCAGATTGGATTTCTCTGCTCCCCTAAGCATACTTGAAAAACAGCCCTACTCCAGTACTTTAGAATTCTTTTTATGTTTCTCTTTCAAGCTCCTGGAGCACAGTGGGTAGAATGTCTCAGTTTACACCAAGAAATAGGGTGGGGATTCTGGTGACATTTTTCTGGTATCAGTTCCAAAACTGAGTATCCATATTGATAAACACACATAATTGAAATAGCATTGATGAAAAGGAGTGTTTGTTGTATGTGTGTCATGGCATGCCTAGACCAAAACTAATTTTTTCTGCAAGAAACCAGCAAATTCTCCATATATATATATATATATATATATATATATATATATATATATATATATATGTGTGTGTGTGTGTGTGTGTGTGTGTGTGTGTGTGTGTGAGAGAGAGAGAGAGAGAGAGAGAGAGAGAGTTTCTACACACATGCACACATGCATACAGCATGTGCATATACATATACAAACACATATAATTTCTTTATAATAATTTCTATTTTCTGTTTCCTTTCAGTCAATATTGCTACTTTGTGTTATGTAATACAGTTTCTGCTCTTAAGGTAAGAGGAAGGGAAAAGCACACTTGTAAGTATTTAAAGTCTATATATGTCAACTTACTCATATCTTGGTATTCTATATATTCTTTAGCCACTTACATGAGAGAACTGAAGCTTATCACATTTTTGTTAGTAGCTTAATGATATAAAGCTAACACATGTTTCTACAACCTGGTTGCCTTGGCTTTCCTCAAGTCTTTTACACTGAGGATATTTAGCAATGCCTATTAGTAATTATGTGTGTACAGATACTGGGTGTAAAAAGTTGGGTAAGATGCAGTGGAAAGGATCAAATTGGAACAATCAAAATCTATCGATAAAACACGGAGACTAAAGATCACACAGTAGCTATGGTATAAATGGAATACAAAGGAAGGTGACTCTTTTATAGTGGTTCTTTAAAAAAATTCTATGTGTGTGATGTGTTTTGAGGTGGTATATGAAAATGTGAGCATACTGTCATATGTGAATGGGGCTTGTATGATAACCTGTATGTGTGGAGATCATAGGAAAACCTCAGATATCTTAAGATTTCCCCTTTGTGAAATCTGGTTCTATGATTAGGCACTGTTTGTACCAGGCCAGTTTCAAAGGATTCTTGGGCCTATATTTCTCATCTTCCTGTACAAGTGTGTAGATTACAGATGTGTGCTCAATACCTGTGTCAACACGGCTTCTGAGGATTCAAACCTAGTTCCTAACCCATGTGTTGTAAACTGTTTACATATTGGTCCAGTGCCCCAGTTACTATAGCTACTATAGCTGTTTTTTGTTGTTGTTGTTGTTGTTTGTTTTTTTGTTTTTGTTTTTTGTTTTTTGTTTTGTTTTGGGTTTTTTTTTTGGTTCTTCTGAGAAAAGGGTTTCTTTTTTTTAATTAATTTATTATTATTTTCTTTATTTACATTTCAAATGCTATCCCAAAAGTTCCCTATACCCCACCTCCACCCCTGTTCCCCTACCCACCCACTCCCACTACTTGGCCCTGGTCTTCCCCTGTGCTGGGTCATATCAAGTTTACAAGACCAAGGGGCCTCTCTTCCCAATGATGGCCGATTAGGCCATCTTCTGCTACATATGCAGCTAGAGACTCAAGCTCAGGGAGTACTGGTTAGTTCATATTGTTGTTGCACCTACAGGGTTGCAGCCCCCTACAACTCCTTGGGTACTTTCTCTAGCTCCTCCATTGGGGGCCCTGTGTTCCATCCAATAGCTGACTGTGAGCATCCACTTCTGTGTTTGCCAGGCACTGGCATAGCCTCACAAGTGGCCACTATATCAGGGTCCCTTCAGCAGAATCTTGCTGGCATGTGCATTTGTATTTGGGTTTGGTGGCTGATGATGGGATGGATGTATCTTGAGGATATTATCCTTAGTGAGGTAACCCAATCACAAAAGAAGTCACTAGATATGCACTCACTGATAAGCGGATATTAGCCCAGAAACTTAGAATACCCAAGATACATTTTGCAAAACACAGGAAAACCAAGAAGAATGACCATTGTGTGGATACTTCATTCCTCCTTAGAATAAGGAGCAAAACACCCATGAAAGGATATAGGTACAGCGACAAAATTTAGAGCTAAGATGAAAGGATGGACTACCAGACAAAAGGGTTTCTTTAGCCCTGGCTGTCCTGGAACTCACTCTGTAGAACAGGTTGGACTCGAACTCAGATATCTGCCTGTCTCTGCCTCCTAAGTGCTGGGTTATTAAAGGCATGTGCCACCACTGCCCAGCTAGCTTTTTTTTTCTGGAAAAATGAAAGAGTATTGATTGGATATCATAAGGGAGTGGGCCCGAGGCAGTGGGAAACAGCAGGAGCAAAGGCAGCCAGCAAAAGGCTTAGCAGATGTATATAGGAAAAGGGGAATTCTCTGAGTTGGTTGAAAACAGGAAGCATTGAGAGAAGCAAGGGAGAAGGTGAAGCATGCTCTGTAGACAGGATTACGGTGGCACAGAGGCTTATATCTCAGTGCAAAGCTAGCAACTAATGTGAACACTGCACTCAGGCAGCACAGCAGAGCAGCCCGCATGATGTTTGTGGTGACCTGGGCCGGGATGCAGAAGAGAGACCTTTCAGAACACGGCCTGATGTGAAGGGTAGATCAAAGAAAGGGAAAATCTCTGCTCCTCTCGTGTGTTTTGTATCTTTGGTTGAAAGATGACTCAGAAGGACCCGAATTACATAAACACTTGTCAAAGCAAAGCACACTGGCTAAGGATTAGTAATTCAGTATAAATTTCAAATAAAAGATCTGCCACAATTAATAATTTCCCATGGCAATATACATCAACTTTTAGAACTGTGGTTCATGAAAATTGTCAACCACAGCCACATAAGACTCTGACCCTCTCCGGGGAATGATGGTGTTGTCAAACTAAGTTTATGAGGAAATAATACTAGTTTGCTTTAAAGCCACTAATAGGAATTTGATTTTCTCTACTCAAGTTCTGAACAGGACTTGTAAACTTCCTAGTTTACCGCCTATAGGTTGTACAAGTCTCTAAGGAATTCTTATCCAGAAGAGACTATCAGCTTCTCCTTCTGTAGGGTAATTGATAATAAACTTTGTAAAAGAAATGCTTTCTTTTTATGCTACTTGAGTTGGAGGCTGTTAGAAAAAGTTAGAAATAGTATATGAATAATGTTAAGTATTTGCTGTTGATACAATATTAACTCAAAAAAAGTGACATTCTTCAAAGCTTCTGAGACAGTTTAGTCTTTGACTTCAAGATTCTACTACAAACCAAACAGTATTTTATGAAACTCTAGTAAATAATGAACTTTTTAAAAAAATTTTTTTTTTGTTTTTTCGAGGCAGGGTTTCTCTGTGTAGCCCTGGCTGTCCTGAATCACACTTTGTAGACTAGGCTGGCCTCAAACTCAGAAATCTGCCTGCCTCTGCCTCTCAAGTGCTGGGATTAAAGGCATGCACCACCACTGCCACGCTCAAGTAATGAACTTTAAAAAAGGACTTAAGCAAACAAAAAGAATAAAATGTTGTTTAATATATTGCATTTTCCTATAATTACTCAATTCTGATTTGTCCACCCATTCAACATTTAATTAGAGTTGTTGTTTGTAACACATTGAATTGGATACTATTGAGAGATGATCTCACATGACAGTGTATCAGAATGTAAGTTCTCAGAAAGTATGCACAATGGGGATTTTTGACATAGCTGTGCAGCTTCAAGCTAGAACAAACCATGGAATCTATTGAAAGCTGGAAATTGAGATTGTGTTTGGTAACCCACCTCTTACTTTCCCTTTAGGAGAGATAGTATATGTGTTTATAATTCCATCTGAGTGAGTACTACAGTGTAAGATATTGCTGACGTCTCACAGAGTGCGTTTTGATCAATATTTAAGAAAGTATCATGCTCATTATAATGTACTGAAACAATTCTTTGAGATAATTCAAATTCTACTTCTAGGGAAGGTGGCCTTATTGGGAGACCATTTTGCCTAATTAATGCAGATATCAGAAATTTAATAAATTAGTCTGAAAGTAATGGACCAAACATCATTTTCCAAGTCTTTGCATAATATTTTGCAAATTCCACTTTCACAGAAACAAAGAGTACTGGAGAGATTAAAGATGACCATAAATATTCTACCTAATTTCTCTCAACAATAAGAAAAGGTTAGCAGGTGCTCACACTTACATGTTGCTTTTGAACTAATAGCAGCTCTGCCTACCATTAAATGGATCAAATAAATATCAATATATACACATTTCCTGTGCAAACTAAATACATTTTGAAGGTCCTTGACTAGGAGGCTTGAACTTTGTCCTGAGAGCAAGTGTGAGCTTTTAGTACTGTAGACGAAATGAAGGGGCAATGTGAAACAATTTGCATGCCTGAGCAGTTGTAGAGATCTCCTTATTAAAAAGTGGCCACATGCATCTGTACATGGGATATAATCACATCGAAAGACACACACATGCACATACATGCACACACACACACACAGACAGACAGACAGACAGACACACACACACACACACACACACACACACATACACACACACAAAGAGAGAGAGAAAAGTACTCAGACACAACAAGCAAGCCCTGCAGGCAACCTGCATTAATATGCCAATGTTAGTGTTCTGGTTGTGACAGCATTAGAGTTTCACAGCACGTCACCATTAGCAGCAAGAACTAAGAACAATTCTGGAGATCGAGCACTACAGATTACTCATTGAACATTATTTCAAAAATATATTTTTGAGAAAGTTTAGATGGGTATATATTTCAGAGAGACAGAGAAAGAGGGCATAGAGGAGAAACTGATGGAGATAGGAAGATAGAAATAGAAAGAGAGAGAAGAGAGATCAAGAGAGTGAGAGGGGGAGCGAGAGCGAGAGAGAGAGCAAGAGAACGTGAGAAAGAGAGAGAGAGAGAGAGAGAGAGAGAGAGAGAGAGAGAGAGAGAGAGAGAGAAAGAACTCTATTACTGCCCTTTCTTTGCTTGGAAAAGTTCTGACTTTGGTAACAGAATGAGCTGATACAAGGAAAAGGGCAAAAGGAAAGTCTGTAGAAACTCATGTTTCTTTTTTCTTCCACAAGTATATTAAAAAACATCCATTTTCTAACTCAAACTTTTGACTTTTAGAAAAGGAAAACAAATGTATCTAAGGCACATAGAATATTTAAATAAAAACAATAAATATTTTCATATATGTTCAAGTTATTATATCCACTGTAGAAGAATAGCCTAAATTCAGGAGGAACAGGGAAATGCCAGAGGATTAGTTCTTCTGACATTAAAGGAGGAGTCCTTACTATGCTTTAATAACATGTCAACTTTAGTTAAACTTTCCAGAACCAGGACAAAATCAACCCCAAGGCAGAGATCACAGCACAGAAGTATAACATATTTAAGCAGAGGAGTTTCTAACACCTGCATGTATTTTCACCTATTTCTGTGATTGCAATAATTATTTAAGGGAATTACTGACAGATACTCTAATTATCTTCAATATATGTAATAATAAATTGGTTCTTTATTAATTCGATTTTACTTAGAGGAAAATGAAGCACGAGGTAATGGAATGACTATCACTTGCATTGGCCCTTAAAAAATCACGCGAGTACTGAGATAGCTCTGACCTCTGGAAGAAGTGCAGCCTTGACCATTATGTTGGTTAGGTTTCGTTCACTGTGATAAACACCATGATCAAAAGCAGCTCTTGGGCCTGGGTCTGCTTCTGCCCTCACTATTGCGCACCTGGCTAATTTGGACAGAAGGAAGAATAGCCAGGCGGTTCAGCTTCATAGGACCTTAGTAGGCAATGAATGGGAAGAAAAACTGCCTTCTCTGAGACAGGTTTCAGCGAAACAGCTCTCTTTTTGAGGGTGAGTATGGGCTATATAAACCTTGGGAAGTGGGAAGGAGTTTGGGGAGTGAGTATGCATCATCAGCTAGCACTGAGATGCCATGAATGCTGCAATTGTGTTAAAAGGAACTGCGGGTGCCTGCTGGGCATGTCATTATAAGGAGAGAGGAAGTTAAACCATTGACAACTAGGCTACTCTATTGGAACATGCAGGTTTAGAGAAAACAGGGAACAGTCCTACTCTTGATGGTTTTGGTTCTAGTATAATATTTTCAGTGTGTGGACATATCTTACTCTTGTTCTGTACTGACTGCCTGTATTGTATGACTTTCCGGCCCCACAGTAGCTAGAAGAGAAAATATCTTCTTTTACCACACAGCCTGCTATCCATAATAAAGAGAAGTCAGGGCAGGAACTCGAGGCAGAAACTTATAAACAGAACTTAAAGATACCATGCAGAAATGATTCTAACTTACTCTATATAGCAGCTTCCATATGCACACAAGGGCCACCTAAAAGGGTCATCCCAGTCCACACCGAGCTGCACCCACCCATTTCAACCATTAATTAATTAAGAGTGTGCCCTGCAGACTCACTAACAGACCAATATTAAGGGGAACTTTTGCTCAACTTGGAGTCACTCTTTCTAGATGACTAGATGTTCCCTGCTTGGGTTAACAAAAATAAAGCAGTACATCCCTTATTCTTTGTGACTGCATTCAATTTCTATTTTCAAGAACTATCAGAAAACACTTTATAAGTATTAAAAGGAGAGTGAGCTATATGTTCCAAGAAAAAAATAGTAATAGATTTTCTTTTTCCTCAAATTTGGCAACTGGAATTGTACTCATCTGCATAGAGCTTTCAATTAGATCACATTGCAAGAATGGTAAAGTAACAGAAGTTTAAATATCAGTAATTGCTAAACTGTAGTCTAAGTTGTAAACTATGAATTTTATTAGAGATATCTTCAGAAATCAATTGTATCTCTTTCCAAAAGCTTTGGATTATCAAATATGTAACAAAGTGTTGGTTTTCCCCACATGTTTACAAACAGTACAGAATATAATTCCTGAAAAATTTACTTCCTAGTTGACTCTTTTGATGAATTTAGTGTCAAAAGAAATATGATCCTGTTCATTGAGACTAAAGTGTTCTTTAGATATCTTTATAAAAACAGGAAGTATTGCTCAGCTTCGATATTAAAATTAAATTCAGGATGGATTTGATCCTGGAGGGCAGTGTCTGTTATTGTTATACCATCCATTAAAGAATTAAAAGAAATTAAAAGTTTTTGATCAAAAAGAAAGTAAAGTTAATATATAGGCATTCTAGGCTTCCCTCGTAGAGACATCCCAGAACTGGGAAGAGCAGCAGCCATAAAGGGAATATGTGATCATTTGGATTCAGGATGTCCGATCTAGTGATCTCCTTACATCGATTTTCCTATTGGAGTAAAGATGTCTATAGGCCCTTTTTGTACTGAACTAGGAGTTGGTTCTCTGTCCATCTCCACAGGCACAGAAATAATTGAATGATTGACTGTTAAGAGTGATCACCCAGTTTCCTCTGCTCTTTGTGGTATAACAGATTAGAGACACCTACCACCTACCCGGAGAAATAACCTACCATTCAGAGAAATAGAAACTTACTGTTGCAAATAAATTTTACCAAGAAATGGAAAAATGACCTCTATTGCTGGGGAACAGAGACAAAAAAAAAAAAAAAAAAAAAAAAAACCAAGACTAAAATATTTCTTTAATTCTGTTTCCCACTTTTTGAACCTAAACCCACAAATTATTGTCCCAAATGTTACAGAAAAAGATATCTATCTATCTATCTATCTATCTA
>NC_034595.1:21361071-21381178 GCF_900095145.1 Mus pahari | reverse complement strand
TCAGAGAAATAGAAACTTACTGTTGCAAATAAATTTATACAACAAAAAGAAAAATAACCTCTATTGAAGAGGAACAGAAAAAAAAAAAAAAAAAAAAAAAAAAAACCAAGACTAAAATTGTACTTTAATTCTGTTTCCCACTTTTTGAACCTAAACCCACAAATTATTGTCCCAAATGTTACAGAAAAAGATATCTATCTATCTATCTATCTATCTATCTATCTATATATATATATACTAAAAGAAAATCACAGGAGAAGAGTGAGAGCAGGCAAAGAATTTTAAACAAACAATTATGATTAAAATCAAACATTTTTTTTACCAAAAATTACTTTTTAAATTGTGTGTGTGTTTCTGTATGTGTGTGTCTGTGTGTCTGTCTATACCACATGTATGTAGGCTCCCAAGCAGGCAAAAAGAGAAATAAGACTCTCTGAAGCTGTACTTACAATCAGCTATGACATTCCCAAAGTATGCACTGTGAACTCAACTCAGATCCTCTGGTAGACTAGGAAGCCTTCCTAACTACTGAACCATCTCTCCAGTCCCAGAAAAGAACCCAGTTTCCTTAAACCAAATGACGACATGGCTGGAATCCATATAATCGTGTAATTATTATGAGATACTAATAAACATACTTGATTTTAACATTTAAATTAAACATGAAAATTGGATTCTATTTTGGGATGAAATCATTGGTCACATTTAACAGATCAGGGGACAGAGGGGGCCTTTCATTTGCCTGAGATGACAGAGCAAGTTGGTGGAGAAATCAGAATTAAAGAATTCATGTGGGCATCCTAATTTTACCTATTAGACATTTTTGGTGTTCTGAAGTTTCCTGCCTCAAGCCTTCATTCTACTGAAAGCTCTGAACTTTCTCCATTCTACACTAATTTTCATGCCTATTTCAGCTGTTCCTGCTTGCTAGTTCTGTCCATTTGCATTCTGATTATTCCATGGTCTACAGGAATTCATCTTGTCTCTTTTTCTGAAAGTCTACCTATTGTTATACTCATCTTCAGAACACTGTCTGACAAAGACCCATTTAAACCCCTCAGTTTTGACAATAGTTGACAGGTTTCTGTCTGACATTCAACTGTATTAGGCCTTGTTCTTGTAGCGTTAACCTGCTTTTCTATACACACGCTTAGTTACTCTCCAGGACATTGGTTATTTACTTTTGTCAAACACACTTTACCTTTTATTTTCTCATGAATTTGAAAATTCACATTTCCTTAGTTTGAACCATTTTAGTTCTATTTCTCAGTGTCTGCATTTTGATTGAGATCCACAGACATATGGTTATAGTATAGTTTAAATATAGTATGTTTCATGGAGCTTATGATTTATAGGTTTGATCCCACTAGTGTTGGTACTGAAAAGTGATAAGAACATTAGCGCTTTGATACAATCAATAGATTAATACATTCATGGATTAAAATTTTGATGCATTATTGGGCATTGGTAGAAACTCAAAGGTAAAGCTAAGTTGAACAAAGCAAGTCACTGTAGATATGAGTCTTTGAAAGGTCTGTTGGTCCTTTCACTCTGTCATACAGCCATGGTGATGAAGCTCTGTGTTTTCCACATGCTGCTGGTTGTGATTGCCCCTTAGCACAGTGCCATAGCAGTGCAGTAAAAGTGAACATTGAAAGCTCTAAAAACCGGAGTCAAAATATATCGTATAAATTTTAGTTTTACTGTTTTTAAATGTGTGTGTGTGTGTGTGTGTGTGTGTGTGTGTGTGTGTGTGTGCATGTGTGCATATACCTGCATATGGCTGCCAAACCCTGAGGCATCTGGTTTGTTCTCTGGAGTTGCATGTCAACTAACATAGGTTATAGGTCTTGAACACTAGAAACACAATGTTAATTCTTAATCCTAGAACCGTGACTACTGCCCCTATCCTTATTTTTTAGGTCAATTATGTCAAATATATCTTCACAACAATAAAAATATGATGAACATATTTGCTTTATTCAGAGTCATCTTCAGGGCTGAATCTTTCCAACCCTCTTCCTGAGTTATATTTTTTTTAATATTTTCTGTTGCCTTCCATCAGACAATATAATAAATATTTATTTGTTTTATCACAGTGTAGCATAGAAATATACATACATACATATGTACATAAATACATACACACACACGTGTTTGTGTGTGCGTTCCTGTGTATGTGTTCCATGTTAGCTTTCCACCACTCTAATAATTATCTGAATAATCAACTTTTGAAGAGAAAATGTTTGTTTTTGTCACCGTTGGGAGGCTCCAGACTAAGATCGCATACTGGTGTGTTTATTCTAGGATGAAGCAGTCTATTTTGGAGAGAGAACAAAGTGAATGTAAAGCTGCTCATCTCACACTCAGAGAATAAATGATATTGGAAGAGAATGGGTGAGCATCTACAGTCTCCTTCATTGGCATGCACTTCATGAATGACAGACCTCCCAGTGGCATCTGCTTCTTAAACACATAGGCCTTTGGACAACACCGATGGTACATATCACAGTAACTATATTTATAGACATGTATTTACTAACAAGTGTCAGTTGTAATCCAACATACTACTGATTTATTGCAGAGATCTGACTAAATCTGTAGCTGCACAGTTACCACTAGGTTATGGTGTGAAGGATTTATGTGAGTTCACTGCACTCTTGCTTAGGTTTTAGATTATGAACCCAGCTTTTATGGACTGAGCCATCTCTCTAGCCCAACTGCATGATTTCTTATAATTATGCACTAGTATTTAGTTATTTCAAATTTAAAACTCAAAGAAAATATAATGTGAGCTATATGGAAATGTACTTGAGAGAAGCAAAGTTTATTTCAGAGATTTGAAGTAACAGTGGAGAAACAGAAATATTTTTCCTGCAATATGACATTTATAATAAGAACAGAGTCTATATTACTTACTCAAATAGTGAAGAAATTTTAATAATAAGAGACATAAGTATCCCAACTAATCGGAGAAATTTATTACAGAATATAGACTAGAGTATATAGAAAACAAATTAGGTATTTGGGATCCCCTGTATTCAACCTATGATAGGACATTTTTATTTGAGAATTTTATATGTGTGTATGTTCATACACAGGCAAGTTTTGATTAAATTGACCCTCATTGACCCTGTGCCACTTCAATTCCTACCTATAATCCACAATTTCCTCCCAAATCCATGGTACTCTCTATGTTTGCATGGGTTCAGGGCCATCTACTTCAGAACCCAAACTGATCAACCTGTAGAAAAGAATTGACAATGTCCAGTTCTAAACAGAACATCTGTCTCACAGACCAGCTCTCCTTTCATCAAAACTCAGTGATCACAGGAGTGGCTGTGGGAAGATTATGAGTCAAAAGCAATGTATATTTGGAGTGAAATGTTATTGCAGGATATGATAAGGAAGAATTCTTTAATTTATAATACTATTGAACAGGCAATGTCACAGATTGTAGCAAGAGTCACCTAGACAAGCTAAGAGCACTAATATCAATGGATTTTTACACTGAAAACAGGAAAGAAAGGAAGAAGCTTTCTAAATTCTTTTTTATATTAGGGTTATATTAAAATCTCATACATGGTATATAGAGTTTAATTGGGCATTGTATATAAAAATGTATACAGTCAGTAAATCAGGCTGGTATTATTGATGGTTTCTAAGTTTCCCTACCATTATACGGGGGTAAAAAATAATAGTGTTTTACACAGGGTTGAAAAAAAGGAGACAGTTTGTAGAAGGCATTTGGAAACCAATCATAGTATATTTTCTGATTAAATATTTTTTCTAATGAGTAAGTAAAATGTTCTAGATAAAAACCATAAAACTGGCTGATATCACAGAGTAAATTCAAACACAATTCCATGATCCCAAATCCCCAGGGTCAATTCTTCCTCTGAGTGGATGAACCTCACTTACTGGTCTGCATTGCAAGCTACTCATTCTGGGTTGAGCTATAAACTCAAGCCCTCCTATTAATTTCAAATGATGCATTTCTATCTCTGGCTATGAATAAAACAGATCAATGCCACCCGCGTGCTTTATTGGGCCTCCAGTGAAATGAATCTGTAGGGAGACAGCCAGCAGGATGGAGTTGACATGCAGATGAGATTTGTAAGTGAGGACATATTGATTATTTCCATCTCAGCTCAGGCAGTAATTCCACCCAATGCCGCTTCCCCTGTTTGAGCTCATTATTTATGCCATAAAAACACTATCTCAATGATAATAACAGGCTTCATTTACAAGCCAGAACATAAAACATCAGTGCTGAAGATTTCAGGAGGTAAGAGAAGAGGGAGAGAGGAATTTAACAAGTCCTAGAAAGATACAAAACTGCCAAGTGTTATCTTACAGCTTTTATTCCTTCAATGAGCAAGAATGAGAGCTGGTACTACATTGCCAGACTCCTTATTCATAATTCCAGACGTGTGCAAGTGTTGGATTGATGGAGTGCTCAGAACATTCTCCAGCTGAACACACTTTAAGGCCTATGAAGTTAGTATGTACATATTTGATACATAATCTTAATTTTCATCGAGAATTGACCTGGAACTTTCTAGGTAGACTCGGGTGCCCTATAACACATGACCTTTCCTTTTTCAGCTCTAGGTTCTGATATTTCCTGTTTACCTCCATTCCCATCTCTAAGCCTCTGAATTTTACTCTGCTCATCATTGCCTTTGTAAAAATGATCCGATCCTCTTGAGCTGTGCTGCCTTGATTTGAAAAATGAATACCTTTAATTACCTACCCATATGTCCACACAAGCAGAATCTGTTCATGAGCTAAATAACTCTTCAATGTAATATTTGAATGTTATATTCAGCGTCTGAACTAGTATTTGCATATAATTTTGTTATTAAATAATGCAAAATATCCCTGTTTTACATTATCTTATTGTTTGAAGATGCATGGCTCAGGGAGTGGAACTATCAGGAGGAGTGGCCTTGTTAGAGTAGGCATGCACTTATTGGAGTTAGTGTGTCACTGTGGGGGATGGTCATTAAGATTTTTTTTTCCCATCTACCGGAAAGCCTATTTGCCTTTGGAAAAAGATGGCTAACTTTCAGATCCTCTAACCTTATACCTGTAATGCTTAATGTAGTGGCTATTCCTGGTTGTCAACTTGACTATATTTGAAATGAACTACAATCCAGAATTGGAAGGCTCACCAGTGAACCTAATCTGGAGTCTGGGAGATAGAAGTTTCTGATCTGGATCTTGGTATGGAGATCTTGAGACACAGTGGTGATTGAATCCAGAAGATTAAGACAGGGAGATCTCTGAGTCCAAGATCATCTGGGATTAAAGGTGTGGTGGCACACACCTTTAATCTGGGCTACACCTTCTGCTGGGGACCATATAAGGACATTGGAAGAAGGGAGTCTGGCTCTTGCTCTTTTGCCTTCTTGCGGTGTGGAACTCAGCAACTGCTAGATCCTTGGACTTCCATTCACAGCTACTACTGAACCATTGTTGGGATTTGGACTGCAGACTGTAAGTCATCAATAAATTCCTTTACTACATAAAGACTATCTGCAAGTTCTGTGACTCTAGAGAACCCTGACTAATACACTTAACAAAAATCTAGACACTGGTGTACTTCCTGCCATGATAATAATGGACTGAATCTCTGAACCTGTAGGCCCGCTCTAAGTAAATGTTGTCCTTTATGAGTTCCATTCCTAATGTTGTCTCTTCACAGCAGTGAAATCTCTCACTAAGACAATCCCTATTTAGTTATTTTTTACATTTTACTTACTTATTTATCAAAATTTGGGGGGCCTGGTGTAGTAATTAAACCTGCCATTATGTGGGCTTGAAGACAGAACAATTTGAATAGTCCTTTCTCTCCTTCCACCATGTAGGCTCCAGAGATCAAACTCGGGTCATTAGATTTGATAGTAAACATCCTTACCTGCTGGTGATCTCAGTGACCCTAATATTCCCCTTTGTAGGTAACATTAATAGATGTAATTCCACTCACCTCAGTAATTAATGGGTATTATTTTTTTCTCTTTTTGAGAGTGAGGATGGTCTCTCTGATGAGACATGCACCCTAGCATGAAAGAATTTATTTATACCTTAAGCAGGAGGTATAACAAATTTACAATGGTGAAACACAACTTCATTGGATAGATAACTCCTCAACTAGATGTCAAAATTATTAAGATTCTTCTACTCTGTATTTTCACATTTAAAGTTTAATTATCCTAGAATCAAAGGAATACACTTACTGGGGATATATAAGAATATAAAGCTGTGTATGAAAAAAAAAAGCAACAGCTACTGATTAATACCTGCTACTGATATTAGAGTTTTTGCTGAAGATATTTTCTTATTTTGATTTTAATTACAAAAATAGAAATATAATTTACATGGTATTTTATACCTACAGATTTTCACCTAGATATATGCGAGGAACTTAATTTTATTGTCATTGTACATTTTCCTCTAATGACTGAAACATTTCCATTGTACAGATATTTCAAGCCCTGTATTGCCAATTTCCTTAAACTGACACTGCATTATTAATGGTCTTTTGAGTATGAAATTATTCTAATGAACACACTAAAAAGTAACTACATACTCACAGGCATGATGATTGCTTTAGAATAAATTATTAAAGTTGTAGCAATCAATTTCAGAAAGACTTTTGTTAAGCTGTGGAGAAATATCACACTGATATATTTGAGGAATGGTCCATCAGTCTCTTTGCCTAACATTGGAAATTATAGAAGTATGATTTCATAGACAGCTTATTGATGAGAAGAGTTAATGAAGAGTGTCTATTCTATGAGTAGTTATTCTTAGTTATAATGCAAATATTTGGATACATTTAGGCTTCAAGCCTAGGTGTGAGTTAGACAGAAAAGTGAGAAGGAAAGTTGGAGGAAATGAGAAAAAAAAATCATAAATTTCCTTAAGTGAGGGAGAGGCGGGCCATCCTATAGTCACAACTCTGATCCATAATTTTTCCTGTCTGAAAAAAATTACAGGGATGGAAATGGAGAGGAACCTGAGAAAAAGAAGGTCCAGTGACAGGCCCAAAGTGGGATCCAGTTCAATGGGAGGTCCCAAAGCCTGACACTATTACTGAGGCTATCGAACACTCACATAAAAGGACCTAGCATGACCGCACTCTGGAAGACCCAAAAAGCAGCTTAAAGAGTCAGTTGCAGGTATTTGCATCCAACCAGTGGACAGAAACAGTTGGGAACATTCCCTGTTGTTGAATTAAGGAAAGCTGAAAGAAAGTGCGGAGAAGAACATTCCTACAGGAGGACCAGCAGTCTCAATTAATCTGGACCTCTCAAAATCTTCCAAACACTGGATCACCAAACAGGCAGCATACTGCAGCTGATATTGAGGCTCCCAACACACATACAGTAGAGGACTACAGGGTCTGTGTATTCATTCAGAGATGATGTACCTAACCCTCAAGAGACCGGGGGCCCCAGGGATTTTAGAGATCAGGTGGGGTGGGGAGTGGGGACATCTAAGTGGAGATAGGGGTTGGGGAGGAGGTATGGGATATGGAACAGTCTGATGGTGGATGAGGGGGGAAGATAAAACATGGAGTGTAAATAAATAAATAAATAAATTTTAAAAACTAACACCAGTTACATACAAATGTTTTAAATGACTTTTTTTGCAGTATAATTACTAAAATACTCTGTGCACGTCACAAAAATAAATCTGAATTTAATGATCATTCTGGAATAGGAACAGTTGCCCTAACATCTATTCTCATTATATTCACTAAGTTTTTCAACTCGCAGATTTTGCCTCATTGTTCCTAAATGAATTGATTATTCAAGTATTTTTTATGAAATAAACTCATACAAAAATGGGGAAACATCAGTTCTATTTACAATTTGCATTTAAGAGTAATTCCTGGAGTTCTTCTGTTTTGTATGTAAGTTGAGTGACCTGTATTGTGGGGAAGGAACATCTATAACTCACACACTGATTTTTTTTTTTTACTTTTCACAGAGAGAGATATAGAAGAATAACAGTAGTATTTCTTCCTTTCTTTATTTTCCTGCATATGACAAGTGTTCTTGAATGGGCTTATTTTTAACACTGGAACTGTTAGACAAAATTGTCTAGGAATATGTTTCTAAGCTTATTGCCTTGCCTTTTTCAATAGTGTTAGCCCAAGAAGTATATATCCTATACAGTCCCTGAAAGAGCAAGATCTGCCTTATAACTGACCAAAGATAAGGAGTGGCTACTAAAGGAACTTAATTTCCTTGTCAATAACTTCTATTTTATCTATTTGTGTACTTATTGATATTTGGAAGTACATTTGCTGACTGCGTGTGCCTTTTCCCTTTTCTTCAGTTAAGGCTGATCTTAGAAAGAAAGATGGTATGTTTTGCAAGGTGTCTTCTCAAATAACTGAGGTGGGGAATATAGTCACTGTTCAATATTTGTGTGTGTGTGTATATACATATATATGTATATATGTGTGTATATACATATATATAATTAACTGTCACACACAAATTTTAAAATGAAATTATAAAAGTATGAGAATATATGTAGCATATATGTGTAGTATGTATATGCAATGTATATGTAATATATATACAAGAAGCAGAATATTTATTTAAAGGCGGTACATTTTTTAAACGGTGATATAATAACATTGACTTCTTAGGATGTCTTTTTGCTTTCAGAAATTTGGTATAACATAAATAATTAAGACAGACCTGGTTCTCTTAACAGCTTCTTAATCTACTATTCTCAAGTTCTGATTTATGTTACAAATGACAAACAAAGATCCATTCACCTCAATTTGCATTTTCTTAATTACATGTTGGAAGTTGCTGTTTTTCAAGTTTATTGGCCATTTGCATTATTCTTTTAGCAGACTGTTCAAAAGTTTTCCCATTTTTATACTGGATCATTTGTCTTGTCTCTTATTGATTTTCAAAAGCCCTTTGCATATTAATAAGGCATTTGAGACTCTTATGTATTGTGGATTATGAATAATTTTTCCATTTATTACTAATATTTTTTTAGTTTTAGAAATTTTTGTCTTTTAGTAAGTGACTTTTGGAAAATTTTCAATTATCTTCAAGATATATTCTTCTATATAGAATTGTTGCCAAACAAATGTACCTTAAATGCAGGTATTACTTAGAATGAGAAAAGAAATTTGTAGAAACAAAAACATAGGGTTATGTTCAGAGTACAAGTGTTATGAAGAGAGATACTGGATTTCTGTCCTCACTACTGTCTTCAGTATGAAAAACATGTAGCTTGATGTTGAATGAGCAATGATTCTGGTCAATAGCACAATGATGATAGGCTCTTGAAATGCCAGTGTGAATAAATGAGGTTCTAACTACATTTTAGATATTTTTAAAATCTTATCTATCTATCTATCTATCTATCTATCTATCTATCTATCTATCTATCTATCTATCTATCTATCTATTTATATTAGTACACTGTTGCTGTCCTCACACACACACACCAGAAGAGTACATCGGACCCCATTACAGATAGTTGTGAGCCACGATGTGATTGCTGGGAATTGAACTCAAGACCTCCAGAAGGGCAGTCAGTGCTATTAACAGCAGAGCCATCTCTCCAGACCCACTTTAAATATTTTTTTGTATTCTTTGTTGTAAAAAGTTTTAATCCCAATCTGAGATTTCTACCATCCTTGACCATTTAGTTCCTAGATAAAAGGCACATAACTTTTATATTTGTAGTAAACCTTAGCCATCACACAAGCTAGCAGATACCAACTCTCTACTGAATTAGAATCTACCTTCCAATCAATAACACTGAGTTATTATTGTGTGCAATTGGTCAGCCCTCAGGGCCATGTTTTTACGACTCATATAATCTATGGCTACTTTTCTCTTTCCCTTTACCTTCTTGTTTGTGGTTCTCCTCTAACACTAAGCCTGGGAAACATAAACACCAAGTATACCTCTCCTGCCAAGCTAATGTATTTTTGCATCTTTATTTACCAATCAGAAATAACTTTGGGGTAGTGTTACTTAGGTCTACTTGCAGACTCTAGGACTAGAGAATGGCACTTTGCTTTCCAGTAGACACCAAAACCAAAACCTCAAATTTTCCCCTTTTTAGTTCAATTAAATGCTCCTATTCTCAGATATAAATTGAATATTGCTGCAGACGAACCTCACTTGAGTCCTGGATCCACGGGCGAATCTTGGAATCGCTTACAGGTGTGCAAAGAGTCGGGGAAAGTGGGGTGACAAACAGATGTGACACAAGGGAGTGTGTATCTGAATGTAATTTGTCAAATTGAACATCAGACTTTTTAAACAGAAGAAAATAGGGAAGTTACATAAAACAGAGGAATATAAACACGGAAGGACTGGCAGGAACCAACTGGGATAAAATTCAATGTTAATAACTGGGATAAAAAACAGCTCCACCTAAGGTCCACTTAATCTTAGGAGCCAGGGGCAAGGGCTTCAGGCCCTTGCCGTAGTTCCTATTCTAGTCTATTGTATAGTCCACCTTCCCCCTAGGCCATTGTAAATACTTGTGTATGGGTGTAATTCAATTATCTATAGTTCTAAGTATCTACTCTGGTTCTTCCTTAGATCACAAACTTCCTTCTTCCTAGATAATGGTAAATTCCTGCATAGGGCAGCGACTTAGCTCTCCATGCCTAGGGTCAGCTCAAGGACTGCCTAGAATCTAACTTAGCTATATATCAAATAGAGACACTTATAATAAAGCAATATTAAGGGAAATCACACAGATCTGTTTACCAACTAAAGCAAGGACACTGGAGCATTCGTAATACAGGATGCCATGATTCCAGGACGTTTCACTGAACTTTTCGCCTCAGGACAGGGCCCAGGTTTTTTTGGGTCTGTCATGCTTGTCACTACTGGAGTGGATGTAGCAGAATATAATTATAACAAGTATGAAAATTATAAGGTATAATATATATTTATAATCTCAGTCTTTTATTTGGCAGTTTAGATAAAGTATTTTATCATCTGTCTTAATGAGTTTATAATTTCTTATCTTAATTTTTTTTATTTTAACTTGTATTACTATCTGAAACTATCCTTTTAGACCTAGAACGTTTTTAAATTTTATGCAAATTAAGTTTAATTGTGAGACTATAAGTGTTTAAATATTTAGTCGTTAAACCCATCAGAGAATTGTGAAGGAAATAAATAATATGTGAGTATATAGGAAATACAAAAACAGCTTCCAAAATTAAACAAATTGGCAGAGATATTTGACTTCCTGGGCAGTGTCTAATACCTCTTATAACACTGTAACATCAATCTTTACCTCTGGCCCAGAATATCTGACCGAGTTCAAGTGAAGTAGGAGGTATGAAGGACTACTTTATCATGTTTGACAAAACTTACTAGTCAACTCTCTTGTACCCATTTGTCCATTTTGGACATCATTCTGTATGCAGATAAAATTAGGGTATTTTTCCCTAGTGACCACTTTGTCACAATTGAAGCAACTCAACATTGATGTCTTTGTTGTGGAATGGGGGCACTGTCAGGAGTAGATATGTCTCATAGTCAAAAGAACTTTTAATAATGAAATAATCTTAAATGTCATATTTTGTGGATATCTGACGCTTTTGAAGACCAACTATCAATAAGTGCATATCATGTATGTTCTTTTGTGATTGGGTTACCTCACACAGGATGATAACCCCCAGATTCATCCATTTGTCTATGAATTTCACAAATTCTTTGTTTTTACTAGGTGCATAGTACTCCACTGTGTAAATGTACCACATTTTCTGTATCCATTCCTCTCTGAGAAACTGAGAATTTCCAAGATATAATTCACAAAACAAATGAAACTCAAGAAGAATGATGACCAAAGTATGGATACTCCGGTCCTTCTTAGAAGGAGGAACAAAATACCCATGGAAGGAGTTACAGAGACAAAGTGTGAAGCAGAGACTGAAGGAATGACCATCTAGAGACTACGCCATGTGGGGAATCTATCCCATATACAGTTACCAAACCCAGACACTATTGTGGATGATAATAAAAGCTTGCTGACAGGAGCCTGAGACAGCTGTCCACTGAGAGGCTGTGGAGTGCCTGACAAATACAGAAGTGGATGCTCACAGCCATCCATTGGATGGAGTGCAGGGTCCCCAATGAAGGAGCTAGAGAAAGTACCCAAAGAGCTGAAGGGGTCTGCAGCCCCCTAGGCGGAACAACAATATGAACAAACGAGTATCTCCAGAGCTCCCTGGGACTAAACCACCAACCAAAGAAAACACATGGTGGGACTCATGACTCTAGCTGCATATATAGCAGAGGATGGCCTAGTCAGTCATCAATGAGAAGGGAGACCCTTGGTCCAGTGATGGTTATATGCCCCAGTATAGGAGACTGCCATGGCCAGGAAGAAGGTGTAGGTGGGTTGGTAAGCAGGGGGAAGTGGAAGGGGTAGGGGTTTTTGGGGGGCAGGAAACTGGGAAAGGGGATAACATTTGAAATGTAAATAAAGAAATTGTCTAATAAAAATTATTAATAAATAAATAATACTTGAAAAATAATACCAACTATCTATTGGAGGAAATATTTAAAAATGAACGACTCCCTCCCCCCTCAAAAATGAACCAGTCAACTCTCATAGGGGCCAGGCCAAGCTTCTGCCACCACCACCAACTCTCTGGAGCAAGCACCTGTGCCAGGTGATCTCACTTGCTTGCTCTCTCAGCCCACCAACTTGACAGCCATGGCTCCCACCTGGCCATCCTCCAACGGTGCCCCCAGGTTCCTCTTGCTTTCACAAAATGCCCCATGCATCCCTGATTAGCCATCTTAACACCTAATTACCCACTAGAATCAAGATTCTTAATGCTTAGTAAGACAATCAGATATATGTATCAATACGAATACAATTTACAAGATACCAAAACAATAATCTCAGAGCCAAATGAAATGATAAAATATTAACGCCATTATTCTAACCATTTGATAACACCACATCAGTCTCCATTCTGTTTCTCTCACTCCTCCTGAGACCACTCTCTGTGTCTCCTCCACTCCTCACTCTGCCTCTCTTCTCCTGTCCAATCACAAGGGAAAATCCTTCAACAATTATCTATATATAGCATAACTGAATAGTTAAATATTGATTATTTTATTTTAGCTATTTACTATTTGCATAACCTGAAAACATTTTATTGTAATTAACTAAATCAGAATCTAATATGACCATAAGTTTGACTATTTGATTGTTAACTTGTATAATTTAATTATGTAAACAGTTTGTAATAGTACCTATTAAAAGGACTAGTATTAAACTTTGTATTTTTACATAGCATGAGCACAATGCCTATCTAAGAATAACAAAAATCAATCTTAAATTTTATAGCAACATATAAAAATGGATACCAAAGAAAACCTTAAATCTATATCAATTTATAAAATTTTGTACCAATGTAACAAGATTTAACCTCAGTTTTGTTTCAAAACATAAAGATTTTTGTCAATGTATGATTATGGCTATAAAATATTCTGTTTAAGAAAAGGGTTAGCCGGACTTGGTGGCTCATGCCTTTAATCCCAGTACTCAGGAGGCAGAGGCATGCGGATTTCTGAGTTCGAGGCCAGCCTGGTCTACAAAGTGAGTTCCAGGACAGCCAGGACTATACAGGGAAACCCTGTCTCGAAACCGCCCCCCCCAAAAAAAATTTTAAAAATTACAAAAAAAAGAAGAAAAGGGTTAATAATCTGTCTCTATCTGATTTTTATAATAGTATTTTATCACATTTTTTATATATAAATTAATTTAGTATCCATTCCTATATTTAACTTTATTTAAATAACCTCTATTTACTGTATAAGCCTATTCTCAGGTCCACATATATGTGTCATGTGCTAGGCTAAGCAAACCCAATATTTTCATGGAGCCCACATTGAAAGAATCCAGTTGCTTAGGATAGTATTGGCATACTACATTTTTATTTATTTCTCTCTGTTATCCTTAAAAACATTTAAAGCAATTTTCACTTATTTTTCTCTTCTATGGAGATAAATACATTGATATCCCCTTTCTTTTGTTATAAATCAAATTAGTATTTTTTATATTTAACTTCACTTAAATTTTTATCTATTGTATAAGCCTATTCTCAGGCCTATATATATATATATATATATATATATATATATATATAGTCATGTTTTAGGCTAAGTAGGCTTTTGTAATTTTGTGGAGGAGTTCAGGTCGAAAGAAACAAGTTGTTTAAGATAGTATTAACATTTTAATTTACTTTATTTTTTTATTTTTTTATGATTTTTTGATTTTGGGAGGCATGTATCCCAATTTTCTATATATGTATAACATAACGTGATTTTATTATTTCTCTACCTCACTGTCCCTTGAATTCTTCGTCCCCATAAGTTCACTTTAATAAGTGAACAGAATTGTTTGAAATTAAGAGAAATGAGAGGAAAATATGTATAAGATTCTGTTTTAGCAAGGTCATTGTTAAAGAATTGCAGAGTGCAGAACATATCCCACATACAGCAAACAGCTTTCAGGACAGCCCCCACTCCAGTGCCCAGGACCCACATGAAGGTCAGACTGCTATGTATGAGCATGAAAGCCTAAGTCCATTCCATGTCTGTTCTTTGATAGGTGTTTCAGACTCTGAGAGCCACAATGGTCCAGGTTATGTGACTCTGCATGTCTTTCTGAGCAGTTCTTATCCTCTTTAGGGCCCACAATCCTTCCTCCTATTTTTCTATAAGTGTCTTAAAGATCTATTCACTGTTTGTCAGTGAGTGTGTCTGTCTAAGTCAGGTAGATTCTCACAGGACAACATGCTCCTGTCTGCAAGCATAACAGAGTGCTTGCTCTTGGGATGTGTCTCAGGGATATGTTCTCCTAGCTGGGCTGCGTTTTCTGGCCTTGGTGGGAGAGGAAGCATCTAGCCTCCCAGAGACCTGAAGTGCCAGGATTGAGCAGATACACAGGAAGGGGTGGGGGCACACCCACTCAGAGGAGAATGGGGTTTGGATGGAGAAAGGATTGTGGGAAGAGGTAACAGGGAGGCAGCATCAGCAGCATATAAAGTGCATTAAGTCAAAAATAAAATAAAATTAAGTAAAGTTTAAAAAATAATAGCTGAGTGACTGGAAATTATGAAGGATAAAGACCTAAAGCTAACAGGACAATGAAACTAGGGGTTTGTGTATGCATCTTCTCTTTAAATAAAAATGTTTTCCACTTTTCCTCTTCCACATTCTAAGCAATGATTTTACCATTAAAGTGTAGCCCAGCATCTTAACTAATTTGTTTCACTGCCTCTCTCTTAGCAACAATATTTTGCATAGTTGGTGTTCCAATAAGTCTTTTTGAAGTGATTAGAACCCTCCCTTCATATACTCCCACTTCATGTTTAAATAAATTTTCGTAATTGTAAAATATATTTCACACACTATTTTGTTTGGATGTTGAATGTCTCAATAACTCTATAGGTTAGGCTTTTTCTCTGTGTTATTTAGGAGAAAACTTGGTCTCAAATCTGTAACATGACATTTCCAAGATCATAGAAGTGGATGAACTAATTATTACAGCCCACAGTGTTCCTCGGTGTTGTTCCCACAATGTCATTCTTCAAGTTTAGAGTCCTATAAACATCACGATGAAAAGGTTAAAATCTTTCTAAATGCTTCCAGGCTTCATAGTTCGTTAGACTATAAGGAGGTTGCAAACAAATAATGGAAGAATGATACATTTTCACAGGATATACTATTCCAATTGCTGTGGAGACTTTTTTGTTCAAACTCTAAAGTGTTATTAAGAGAGACGCTGGATTTCTGTCCTCACTATTGGCTTCAGTATGGAAAACTCATAACCTGATGTTGGATGAGGAATGATTCTGGTTAATAAGCATAGTGATGATAGGCTCTTACAATGCCAGTGTGAATAAATGAGGTTCTAATTCCACGTTATATACATTTTTATATTATTTCCCAGTTTTATACATATGTATAACATATTTTTATTATTACTCCAACTCACTACCTCTTGAATACTTCCTCCCCATATGTTACCATAATATATTCAAATCTCTCTCTCTCTCTCTCTCTCTCTCTCTCTCTCTCTCTCTCTCTCTCTCTCTGTGTGTGTGTGTGTGTGTGTGTGTGTGCGCACACACACACACACACACGCACGTGTGCACACACGCGTTTTAGTGTTTATGTTAGTGTGTGTATGTGTCCATGGTGCATGCACGTGTGCACACATATGTATTACTGTGTATGTGTATATGTGTAAGATAGATGATCTGTTAAGGGGTGAACCCTAAGCAGTCACTTATTCTCAGTGCTTTGAACAGTTGTAAATCAGTATTTGCTACTGCCCAGTGCAGAACGTGAGATCTCTTATCAAGTGAGAGTCCAGCATTAATCTATGGGAAGAAATATAAATATTAAAAAAGAACTTTAACTATTTGTCCATTTAGTATAGTTAGTTCCTTCCCAGGCCCTGTGATTTTTTCCAGCACTGGGCATTTGATAAGGTTCAGAGTTCCAAGAACCAATTCCTTTTGGTGTATTAGGGCTCAAGCCCACAAAATGTTGCTAGTTTCCCTCATGATATTCTTGATACTCTTGACACAGGGTACTCCTTGCCTAACAGATCGGTATTGTGAAATACAGTGTCCACCACGAGTCATAACTTTGTGACCTTTGTTCTCCAGAAGTTTATTAGCACTGTCTAGTACTATAAAAGCTAGGCAGAGGGATGAATTTTGCAGGCCAGTTCCAGCTAGATCTGTTTATGTGATGCAACTAATATGTTTAGTGTCTCCAATCATAGGGTCTTACTTCCTAGTTTTAGCAAGCAATCCAGAGCAATGATGTTAGCTGGTATTATTTAAGGTTTTTATTTTATTTATTTATTTATTTATTTATTGTGGACTTCCAAATAACAAATTAGAGAAAATTTCTACAGTGAACACTAGGATTTTAAATTTTGGTTTTAGCTTTAACTTTTAAATTTCTATTACTACTGGGGAATTTGATACCAGCATACAGTGTGTTTTATTCAAATTAAATCCCCATTTCCTTTCCTCCATTGTGTCCTTTACTCCCATCACCACTTCCCTAAGTAATACTATTGTTCTTTTTTAAATATTCACTACTTTCACTTAGTGCTATTTTCACTTAGTATTTAAATTGTTATAGGACAATGCAGTGGGCAACCAGTAGACTCCCAAGAACCTCATCTCTGAACAAAATGGACTCCACTTTCCACAACAGCTACCCATTACAAATTGCTTTTTAGCAGAGGCAGTTATTTCTTGGGCCATTTCTATGTCCATGAAGATTTTGGCCTTCTTGATCATGCCAGGTTTTTACTGGCAGTCACAGCCTAAGTGAGTTGTGTTAACAGACGGTCTGTCATGTCCAGAAAATACTCTAGGTGCAGACATCCACCAGGTTTGGCTGTTGCTAAGGTTTTGTCTGATCCTTGTGGTTTTAGTAACATTACCCACCTACCCATTCAAGATACGACCATAAGAAAGAAAGTGAGAGAGAGAGAGAGAGAGAGAGAGAGAGAGAGAAAGAAAGAAAGAAAGAAAGAAAGAAAGAAAGAAAGAAAGAAAGAAAGAAAGAAAGAAAAATTAAATGAGCCATCTAATTTACTTATAAAGTAGTGGCTTTCTGTAAAGCAAATTGACTAATTTTCACTGTGGTAGAAAAATAAAGCAGGGTGTCATATACATTATAGAGTTTCTAACTATAGATTCTAATTCAGACTGAGACTGCACACTAAAAAAATACACAGTGCTTAGTCTCTCATTTTATAAACACATACACATACACATACACATACCCATGTGTGTGTGTGTGTATGTGTGTGTGTGTGTCAGGCTCTTTGCTAAGAACTATATTTAAATGTATATGTATATATCTATGAATATATGTATTATATATATTTGTATATATATATATAAATATATATGTGTGTGTGTGTGTATGTGTGTGTGTGTCACTCTTTGCTATGAGTCTAAAATTATAGCACTGACAAGATGAACAAATTAGTATTCTCAGGAGAGATATTTTCAGTTAGGTGGCAGAACATAGACAATGGATGCATAACAAATATGATCACAGCTGCTTCCAACTATTGCTGAAAAGGAAGTATACTAGATAATAAATTGAAATGATACAAATTGTAATGGAGATTATACATTAGAAGGGTCAGAGAGGGTTGCTTAGAGGATGAGACGGTGAGCTAAAACTGAAGGCTAAGCCAATTTCCCTTATATAAGACAGAACAAAATGTCCAGATGCACTAAGGCTTATGTACATGAAGCTACAAAATGGAGGATTTGAGAGAAGGAAACAGGATGGTATAGATAGATATGATGTGATAAAAAAGAAATAAGAGTTGGACAAGTTAATTCAGAGGCAAAGAACCAAGAAACCATTGAGTTTTAAATGGGGAGAAATGTTTCATATCACATATGCCTTTTCATTTTGACAATGATTTTAGATTGTAAAGAAAACGATAATCTTCAGAGCTATGGATATTTAAAAAATTTAGTAAATTCCTTGCTTTAGAGGAAGCAACCAAATCCAAGAGACATCAATACATTTTAGTTCAAACAGGGTAACAAGGGAAAAATATGATTTTGATATGAAGAATTTACCAAAGAGGAAATGTCAGTGCCAATCTGCTCAAAGAACCAATTTTAAGACTTAATTGGTTTATTTATGCTACATCCTAATTGTCCTGCCCCTCCCCCATCTCTTCCGAGCAGTATCTCCCTCTCACCTTACTTCTCCACCATCCTCCTGTCCTCCATTTCTCCTCAGAAAGTGTAGACAGCCCATGAAAATCGATCCACCTTGGCATATCAAGTTGCAGTAGGACTAGGTACATCTTCTTCTACTATGCCTAAACAGTCAGCCCCATTAAGATAAAGGGATCCAAAGGCAGGCAGAAGTCCCAGCAAAACAACTATTACAACTGTGCAGAGGGCCAATGTCTGTCCCATGCATGTTCTGATGAATTAGCCTATGTGAACTTCTATGAGCAAAGATTAGTTGATTCTGTAGGTATTGTTGAGATATCCTTCATATCTCTGGCTCATTTAATCATTCCTCCCGCTCTAATGTTGAGCCTTTGGTTTTTGGATCTGCTTCCATCATTTATTTGTTGGATGAAGCCTGTCAAATGACAGCTAAGCTACGTACCTCTCTGCAAGCATAGCAGAATGTTATTAATCATATCAGGGATGGGATCTCTCTCATGGCATGAGACAAAAGTTGGGCCAGTCATTAGTTAGCCAAAGCACCCATTATTATTTTCCTTAAAAACAAAAACAAAAAACAAGCAAACAAACAAACAAACAAAACCCTTTTCTAGCCTCTTGTGCTCAAAACTGATCACAATATATCCTGGTCACTTACTTATCTATAAGAAGTCTGAGAATTTAAGTGGGAATTATTGGGCTATATGATATTCTTCCCTAAAATAAATTAATGGACAAAAATATAAAACAAGCATTCAGATGAAATGGCTACTGTGTTTCACCGAAATATTTGTAGGCAGTTTATTTTGTAGCGATATATATATAGAAACAAACTGCTTATGATATTTTGGCATAGGAGGGAATATAAATTAACACTCCTTTGGTAGGCTTTGCTAAGATCAAAACTTCTAGGCACCACTTGTCTGGATCCTAACCTATGTATCAGCAAATTTTTTTGCCCAGGAATCTGTATTTTTATAAATCTCTGTTAGATGTTGATATTCAGCCAGTTCTGAGAATCACTGAATTTAATAACATTGCCAAGACACATTCAGCCCATTGAGTATAAATTATCAAGCTGTAGTTGAAACAACATGAAACTGTAGCTTGATGGTGCTACTGTGGATTGCCAAATGTTTTTTATTTTAAATCTCATTTGAGAAGAAAGGCAAATGATATTAGCAAATTAAAAAAAGTGATTAGTGGCAAATTCCCACAGCTGCTGGGCCTTGAAGACAGAATATATATATATATATATATATATATATATATATATATATAGACAAAGCATATGTAATTCTTGTTTTCAAATGTAATGAGAGGATG
>NC_034595.1:21356128-21361040 GCF_900095145.1 Mus pahari | reverse complement strand
TATTTTAAATCTCATTTGAGAAGAAAGGCAAATGATATTAGCAAATTAAAAAAAGTGATTAGTGGCAAATTCCCACAGCTGCTGGGCCTTGAAGAATATATATATATATATATATATATATATATATATATATATATATATATACATGCTATGCTTGAGTTGTGTTTAAACCCTGGGAGAGGATGAGTATTTCATAAGATACTGATTTTGATTTTTCACCAGGTTGTCATTCTGGAAAAAAAAAAATGACTTTTTTTTATTCATCCTCTTCTCTCTTTCCTGGATGCTAATTTTTCTTTGTAATCAGAAAAGATGCTGATTTCAATATTATACCATGTATTCAAGATGATACTAAAAGTTAATGAAAAAATAGTTTTCCTAGATGGATTATATATTATGAAATATATAATTAGTCTCTCTAGATAAAATAATTACACAAACAAGGAGAAAAATTAATCAGTCAATATAGGGATTACTCTGTTTTCTCTACCATTCTTAAGCCTTCTAGGTAAGTTTCTAGGACAAACTATAGGGGCTAGAGAGATAGAGCTTGAGAAGGCATTTTCTGGTTAAAATTTGGCTTCTTCTATACTGATGTAGAAATATTTGAAATGCCATATCTAATGAAAGAGTTTAGAACAAAATCAGTATTCTTACTCACAACTGTATTGAAAGGGGAATTTTCAAATAAGTTATTTCATTAACTGCAAGACATACGATATTCACTGTTTAATATGCTTTGGGGAGAGATTGAATATGTTCATTCATTGAACGTCAACAAAGTTCCTACTCTGGACTGTAATAATGTTTAATATAACCAATTGGCTATCAAAGAGATCTGAGCCAATGGCTCCTGTTCTATACTTATTTAAATATTCTGTGCTTATATAAATAATTCTATAGTAGGTAATAAAAGACTTTGAACCTTTGCTAAAAAGGACAAATTTAAAAACAAAATAAATTTCAAATAATCAAATCAAATCAAAACAAACAAACAAAATACCAAAAACTAAATTAACAAAAATTAAAAAATAATCAAGAATATTTTACAACAAATTTTAATTTTCTGAGGTGGCAATGATATATTTTACTCCTATATATTCATCTTTAAAGCAACCAGCCCAGATTTAATTGAATGCCTATCTAATAAAAGGTGGAAGCCAACTATTCGCAGTGTACTTTGACATATTATTATTATTACTATTATCAACTAATAATAATGATAATAACAATAAAAAATAACAAGGATTAAATTGTCTTAACTTATTGGATGCTGTGCTATGGAACTGATTAGTTAATTCATCAATGGCATCATTTTTGAAATGGTCATAAAATGTTATTAATGCTTTTAAAGCTTATTTTACAGATGATAGGACAGAGATTATAGAAAGTTTGAATTTTACTGGGAGCCATGTCTCTCAGATCTTGCCTCAAACATCTTAAAGCTTTAACCCTATAACTACAATTCAGCAAACAAATTCATCAATTTATTGTCCTTATCTTTTTTTCCCAAAATTTTATTAGATATATTCTTCATTTACATTTCAAATGCTATCTCGAAAGCCCCCTATAACCTCACCCGGCCCTGCTCCCCAACCCACCCACTCCTGTTTCCTGGCCCTGGCATTTCCCTGTACTGGGGCATATAGTCTTTGCAAGACCAAGGGCCTCTCCTTCAATTGATTGCCAACTAGGCCATCCTCTGCTACATATGCAACTAGAGACACAAGCTCTGGGGTGTACTGGTTAGTTCATATCTTTGTTCCTCCTATAGGTTATCACACCCCTTCAGCCCCTTGGGTACTTTCTCTAGCTCCTTCACTAGGGGCCCTGTGTTCCATCCAATAGATGACTGTGAGCATCCACTTCTGTATTTGCCAGGCACTGGCATAGCCTCACAAGAGATAGCTATATCAGGGTCCTGTCAGCAAAATTTTGCTGGCATACTCAGCTTTAAGCATGCATAGTGGTGTATAGAGAAAGAGCAAGGTCGCCTAGAAAAGGAAAAGGGAGAAGTGATTATGTAGGAAGAGGTGGAACAATTGCAGCCACAGGTTCTGTGGGTTTTTTTTTTTAAATCTTATTTCATATCTAGCCTTTCTTAACTTTCTTCATTTAGATCAAATTATTTACCAAGTCTAATTCTCTTCATTTTAACAAAGAAGTTTCTAAGGATTGTTGGATAAACAAATGAACTGCATCTATTAAGGCTTGGCAGTGTACACAGTTCATGTCAAGCATTTAGTCATTGTCACTAATTGTCATCACAGGAGCAGTGGTAGGACTAATAGGAAAAATTCCATTAATATCATGCTTGGGATGACAGGATATATGCAAATTTTACTTTTCTTCTGAGCTGTAAAATTTTTCTCCTTTATGTGTGCTGTTCTGCCATGGATCTTTTTGTTGTATTTTAGCCATTAGCATGTCTACAGTTTTGTTTACCAATAAAATAATTCAAATACAATAATTGTGATACTTTAAATCTTGAAAATGTATGAGCTTTGAAGCTACAATTAAGTGCCATGCATGTTTTATATCATGGGAGGGCAAACATTAAATGAAAATTTAAATTCTTAACATCGTTTGGTAAGTGTAAATCATCTAAAATTTTTTAAGGGGCTAGAAAGGTGCCTCTGAAACTACCAGGGCTTGCTGATTTTTCAGAGGACAGGAACTTAGTTCCTAGTACCTATATCAACAGGCTCACAAACACTTTTATTTCAGATCCATGGAAGCTGACACATTCCTGTATCCTCCACAACACAAGTGCTCTCACCTGTGTCTGCATAAAAAATAATAGTAAAATAATCTTTTGATTTTTTCATACAATTGAAAAAGAAATTAAACAAGATAATAAAAGATGGAAAAACCTGTGTACATTGATTAGTATAATTAATGCTATAAAATGTTATTTCTAATAAGAAAAATAAAACAAAAAACTTGTGTAGAGATTATATCTAATTCCCATTAAAAGTTCAATGACATCCCTCACCAAAAAAAGCAGAAATCAATCTCAAAATACATTTTGTATGGAAACACAAAATGACCCTGAATAGCAAATGCAATATTGATTACAAAGTATAATGTTAGAGGAGTCACAATAGTGGATTTTAAACTTCACTAGGGCATTCTAAGGGACACCAAAAACATAATTCAGAAAATATTTAGGGAACAAAATACCCATGGAAGGAGTTACAGAGACAAAGTTTGGAGTTAAGACAAGAGGATGGACCATTCAGAAACTACCACACCCAGTGATCCATCCCTTAATCAGCCACCAAACACAGACACTATTGAACATGCCAGCAAGATTTTGCTGAAAGGACCCTGATATAGCTGTCTTGTGTGAGGCTATGCCAGTGCCTGGCAAATACAGAAGTATATGCTCACAGTCATCTATTGGGTGGAACACAGGGACCCCAGTGGAGGAATTAGAGAAAGTACCCAAGGAGCTGAAGAGGTCTACAACCCTATAGTTGAACAACAATATGAACTAACTAGTACCCCAGAGCTTGTATCTCTAGCCGCATATGTAGCAGAAGATGACCTAGTTGGCCATCATTGTGAAGAGATATCCCTTGGTCTTGCAAGCTTCATATGCCCCAGTACAGGGGAACACCAGGGCCAAGAAGCAGGAGAGGGTTGGTAGGGGAGCAGGGTGGGAGGAGGGTATAGGGGACTTTTGGGAATAGCATTTGAAATGTAAATGAAGAAAACATCTAATAAAAGTAGAAAAAAAAGAAAAAAGAAAAAAAGAAAATATTTAAACTAATGTAATAGAGCATGACTGAGATATATATGCACATAGCTCTAGGTACCTATGTTTTGACAAATGTCACAAAAGAATAAGTTGGTGGAGAAAAGCCAACCTCTTCAAGAAAAAGTTTAGTTTAAATAGTAGCCCACATAGAGAGGGGTGAAATTCAATCTATAACTTTCATCCTTTCTAAAATTTCAAGTGTATTGCAGAACTTAATATAAGTTAGAAGAGGCCAGTGGTAATCAAGGGTACTCAAGATTATGATAAAGCCAAAGACTATCTGAAAAGTCCTCCAAGAGTGTCAAAAGTGAAGTCTGAAAAATTGGTGAAAAGGATCCTGTGAAACTGGTATGATTCCACAGAGCAAAGGAAAGCTGTGCTAAAGTGTATAGGTAGGCTGCAGCATGGACAACAGTCCCCATCCATTATAGGTCAGTTGGTGCTTGATAACTATGATATAATGAGCTACCAATATGTACAGAACAGGGAAATCCTTTCATTCAATGAATGGGACAAAATATAAGAATCCATGAAACCCTATACAGAATGTCACAAGAAAAAACAAAAAAACAAATTACGGGAGGATCAGAACTCCAGACTTCTGCACACCTGCCCTATGAGAGGAGAGCTTGCCTGCAGAGAGTGCTCTGACCACTGGGACTCAGATGAGAGCTGGATTCCCAGGAGGGCTGACAGAGGCTAACAGAATCACAGAAGGATCAAACTCAAGTCAGAGACAGCTGGAACATTAACACCGGAGATTTCCAGATGGCGAAAGGCATAGGTAAGAATCTTACAAACAGAAACCAAGATCACTGGGCACAATCAGAACCCAGTACACCCACCACAGTGAGTCCTGGATACCCCAACACACACGGAAATCAAGATGTGGATTTAAAATCATATCTCATGATTGTGGTAGAAGACTTGAAGAAGAACATTAATAACTCACTCAAGGGAATACAGGAGAACAATGCTAAACAAGTAGAAGCCCTTAAAGAGTAAGCACAAAAAACCCTTAAGGAATTACAGGAGAACACTGCTAAACAGGAAGAAGTCCTTAAAAAACTACAGGCAAACACTACTAAACAGGTAGAAGAAACACAAAAATCCCTTAAAGAATTACAGGAAAAAACTGCTAAACAAGTA
>NC_034595.1:21352586-21355483 GCF_900095145.1 Mus pahari | reverse complement strand
TCACCAGAGACAATGAAAGCCAGAAGATCCTGGACAGATGTTATACAGACACTAAGAGAACACAAATAGCAGCCCAGGCTACTATACCCAACAATACTCTCAATTACCATAGATGGAGAAAAAAAAAAGTATTCCATGACAAATTCAAATTCACACATTAACTTTCCCTGATTCCAGCCCTTCAAAGGGAAAACACCAACACTAAGAAACTATACACCAGGGTTGATAATAGTCTGCATGTTTTGCTCCCTTAAATAAGTTTGTATTTCTCAACTGCACTGGATAAGCTTGATTGCATGTGTTCATGTGTTTGCAGGGAGGAATTTAAGTCAAAGTGCATACTTGCTCCTAATTGGACCTGATGAGAATACAGAGATAAACCTTTGCCTTTTTAAGCCTCTGAAAACTGTGAGTCATAATAATTTCCAGAGAACCCTGGAATGATCCTTACCTATCCCCATAGTCAGTATTTAATTAAAGCTTGCTTCAAATCTGACTGAAAGAGTGTGGAATTGGTCTTTCTCTAATGATTCTCAGATTAAAATAAAAAGACTCAGGGTAGATTGTTTATTTTTGTTCTAAGACTTATAGACAACTATTTAGTATGACTGAGAGGGTGTGGTCAAATAGTGTCAGACCAAGCTACAAAACACAAAGGACACTCTGTTCAGGCTCTCTTTGACCCTTCAGATACAGTGTTCATCTTAACCCTGTGCAGCAAATATTTTTTTTTTAAATAGAAATAGGGTTTGCTTTTTTTCCCTATAATTAAGCAAAGTCAGTCAGGTAATTTGTTAATGACCAGATCTAACACATAAGAAGGGAAGAAATTCAAAGTTATAGACTTAGGTCTTATATCTGGCTTTGGGGAAAGAAGAAGTGTTATCTGGGATTCATATTGATAGGAATTATTCTAATCGATAGGTGGCTGATATGTCGAATTAATGGTGTGTTTTGGCTTACAGAAGCTTTTCAGTTTCATGAGGCCCCATTTATTAATTGTTGATCCTAAAGTCTGAGCCTTTGGTGTTCTCTTCAGGACAGTTTCCCATGTGCCAATGAGTTCCAGGCTTTCCCACAATTTCTCTTTTATTAGATTCAGTATATCTGGTTTTATGTTTACGTCCTTGATCTACTTGGACTTGAGCTTTGTGAAATATAATAAATATGGATCTATTTTCAATCTCCTACATACAGACCATCAGTTTAGACCAGCACCATTTATTGAAGATACATTCTTTGTACTGTATGTTTTGACTCCTTTTTCAAAGATCAATTGTCCATAGTTGTATGGGTTTACTTCTGGTTCTTTGATTCTATTCTGTTGATTGACCTGTCTATCTCTGTAACTATAACTTGTTTTGTTTTGTTTTAAATCACGATTGCTTTGTAGTACAGCTTTAGGTTATCTCTTCTTAGAAGGGGTAACAAAATATTCACAGGAGCAAATATGGAGAAAAAGTGTGGAGCAGAGACTGAAGGAAAGGGCATCCAGAGACTGCCACACCTGGGAATCCATCCCATATGCAGTCACCAAACACAGACACTAGTGTGGATGCCAAGAAGTACATGTTGACAGGAGCCTGATAAAGCTGTCTCCTGAAAGGCTCTGCAAGAGTCTGACATAGACAAAGGTGGATGCTTGCAGCCAACTATTGAACTGATCATGGGCTTCCCAATGGAGGATTTAGAGAAAGGACTGAAGGAGCCAAAGGGGTTTGTAATCCCATAGGAAGAACAAAAATAACAACGAACCAGAGAATTGCTTTTCCTATATTAGAATAGTTGTGTTGTAATTTTGATAAGGGTTACACTGAATTTGTAGATTCTTTTGGTAAGATGTTCATTTCTACTGTTAATCCTACCAATTCATGAGCATAGGAGATTGTTCCACATTCTGAGGTCTTTTTTCAATTTATTTTTCCAGGGATTTGAAGTCCTTGTCATTCAGATCTTTCTCTTACTTGGTAAGAGTTACACCAAGGTATTTTGTATTATTTGTGGCTATTGTGAAGGATGCTGTTTCTCTAATTTCTTTCTCAGCCTGCTTATTATTTATATAAAGGGAGCCTATTGATTGTCTGAATTAATTGTATATCCTGCCACTTTAATGAAATTGGTTATCAGCTATAGTTGTTTGGAGCAAATTTGGGGTTTGCTTATGTATTCAATCATATCATTTGCAAATAGTGATACTTTGACTTCTTCATTTAAAATTTGTATCCCCTCCTTGATATTCTTTACCTAGAACTTTGAGTACTACATTGAAAAATAGGGAGAGAGTATGTAACCTTGTCTTGTCCCAGGTTTTAGTGGGATGGTTTCTATTTCTCTCCATTTAATTTGATGCTGCTTGTTGGTTTGCTGTGTATAGCTTTTATTGTTTAGATATGTGTCATGACTTCCTTATCTCTCCAGGTTTTTGAACAGGAAGAGATGTTGTATGTTTTTCGAATGCCTTTTTTAGCATATAATGAAATTATCATGTGCCTTATTTCCCTTGAGTTTGTTTATATAATGTATTACATTGATGGATTTTCACATAGTAAACCATCATTGCATCCCTGGTGGGAAGCCTTCTTAATCATGGTGAATGATGATTTTCATGTATTCTTTTTTCTTTTTTCTTGTTTTTGATTTTAATGTATTCTTGAATTTTGTTTGTGAGAATTTTATTGAGTATTTTTGCATTGATATTCATAAGTGAGTTCAGTATGAAGTTCCCTTTCTTTGTTGGGTCTCTGTGTAGTTTAGGAATCAGAATAACTGGATTAAAAAAAAACGATTCCAGACACTATGGCTTACATCCAGAAAAAGAAGAAGAAGAAGAAGAAGAAGAAGAAGAAGAAGAAGAAGAAGAAGAAGAAGAAGAAGAAGAAGAAGAAGAAGAAGAAGAA
>NC_034595.1:21343091-21352516 GCF_900095145.1 Mus pahari | reverse complement strand
AGAAGAAGAAGAAGAAGAAGAAGAAGAAGAAGAAGAAGAAGAAGAAGAAGAATGAATGGCAGAATGATCGAAAGTCTAAGACTATCTTTTGTACTGAGGTTGTTTCTAAGACCTTAAATTTGGGTTATCATTTTGACCTCTCCAAATGCCCTTAAGCTATCTCTTAGTAGCTAACAGCAAAGAAACTAAGGCAACTAAATATAAGTTTACAAAAGGAGAGCAAGATCTTATATCTAGTAGGTGGGTTTTAAGCACCTCTATTTCCTACTCAAGAAGCTGATGTAGGAAGTAGAAGAGACTCTCAAAATCTTATCACCAGTCATTAATTAGAAGCACTCATTGGAGACAAAGAATTGCTGTTGTATTTTTTTTCTCCCTGGAGTCTGAGCTAGGATGATTCCCAACTGGGCTATTTTCATTTTGCTTGAGTTAATGGTTTCGGTGTAATCAACTTCAGCCAAAGAGAGTACAAAATAAAGAACAAACAAAGGAAAATTGTAGGGCTTATACACAAACTCTCTTTGGACATGTGTACACTTGTGAAGCTAATGAGATCCCCATTCAAGCTCTCCAGTGGCAGCCTGTTGTAATGGCCCTGAGCATTCAGAGAAAAGTGCTGTGGAAGCTGGAGAGGGGTGGCTGTTGTGGATGGATTGTGAGGATGACACTTTGATGAGGGAGGAAAGCATTCCTCCTGCTGACTGCCCTTTTAGAGAGGAAAGTGCCAGGCCCAGGGAAGGCACACCAGATTCTTGGCAAGATCCCTTTTTTCCCTTGCACAAAATCACAAAGGGAATGGGTAAAGGAAGAAAGAGGGGAATTGGAGTACAGACCCTTTGCATTCTTTGAAAACCTGGACCTTTCTAGGGTTTGAATAGAACATCTTTTTGATAAGTTCAATTGCATTCAAGAAAGAACAGTAAACACAAGACTCATTACACTCAGTAAATAGAAATGAGGCTGAAAAAAAAAAACAGATGAATTTGGTGATTAATAACACCATTGTTTGCAAAGGAGAGATATTTTAAATATATGAAATGCTATTCTTCAGCTTGGTTATAGCAATATAGAGTAACAGTCTACACCATATAAAAATATGAAGCCAAGCATACTGTAATCTTGCTTAGCACCTCAATCTGTAAAACATTAATTTAGAAAAGTTTACCAGGTTAAGAAAGAATGGCTTTCCTAGGTTTCATGCCCTTCTATGACCACATGGTGGTCTTGAGATATCTCAGATGTCCCAGGAAATCATCTAGCTTTATTTTCACATGGGTGTTGGCAAAAACTATGCAGAACTACTGGGCAGGCTGTTTGAACTTGCAGAGCCTCTCTTCTGTCATCTCCAAAAGGATAAAATGAATCCCACGAGGATTGTGGGAGACTTAATGAGACAGGCAGGCTGGCACTTGGCAAGGGGAAATCTCTCATGATGAGGTAGTTCTCATTTTGCCACTAAACCCATCAGTTTCTACAAATCTTCCTTAGCACTTTGGCATATGCAAACATATTGTACTTTAGATACTAGATCACTGCATATGTGACCCTCTGCAAGTGTTATTATTAAAATGATTACAGTTGTTGCTGTTAATAATTATGGATGATATATACTCAGCCATCACATGTAAAAATAATTATGTTTCCTTCATAATCATACAGAATACATAAAGTAGATAGGTAATGTAGGACATTTGTTGATTATCTGAACCATGTACTATGTCTGTGGTATAGGAAGAAAGAAACTTTTGGTGTAAAAGAAACACATTAAACTGGATCTGTTTTTCAGTGACAGCTATTGAAATGAATAAAATGTATTAGCTGGGAATACCAACAAAGAGATAAAAGTGAGGACTATCATTTATCTTTTCAGGACTCCCTACCCTGGAGACTTTCCAGAATTCTTCTTATGAATCAAAAGCTACAAACTTATTACCAGTCTAATACATAGTTAGAGATTTCCCTCCTGGTTAATGAGATAAAAATTTGCCCATTGCATAAATGTCCTTGGATATGAAGCATCTATTACCATTCTTCCCCAAAAAATGTTTAATACTGGCTGGAGTTGAAAATTATTCCCCATGATACTAGGGTTTACTGATATTCATTCTATTGGAATTTATAGTACTCAAGAAGACAGCCATCTCCATTCTACTGGATCAGAGAGAAAATAAGGAGATTTTTAGACTCATGCATCCAAATCAGAAAATGTGTAAAGTACACAGAAATTCCCAGACAAGTACTTCAGGTTAACATTCCTAAAAAAAGTATCTTGGTTCTCTTTGATCTCTTAGAATGTGAAATCAGTCCAACTGAATTTAAAGCACATGGTAGCTTTTTCACATTTACAATATGTGCATATTTTCCTGTTCATACACAATTTCTAAGCACTCATGATTAAACTTTTTGTTTATACAGTAACTTTGTTTGGACAAACTCTAGAACACTACAATGCTAATAACATGAACAAGATGCATGATCCATGAATCTTCGGGAAATGGACTGCATCTTAAATTCTTACATGCCTGAAGGATTCTACAGATCCTCATACTTTGTGAAGCAAACCATATATTTAATAGGCAATAAAAATACATGCTAAGAATTAAGTGATCTTAGTTTTATGTTCTTTATAAAGAAACTAGTGTAGTTTCAATATTTGTATCACTGGTGAACTATCCACTGTTCATATAAAGACACCAATAAGATATTTTTCATATAGAACTATTAGAAGACAAAGGACACTTAGATTTCAATTTATATACAACTTTGAGATGTCATGGTAACACTTACTACATATATACTTAACAGAATTGAATATTACAGGATGTGACATAAATTAATTTGTTGCTAATGTAAAATTTGCTAAAAACTCCATAATTTTTGGCCTATGGTTTCTTTGTTTTTCTCTTCCTCTATAATAATCTGTCCTTATATATCCAAAGTTTAAGACTGTTTATAGTTTACTTTAGTACAGTATATCTATTGTTTAGGATACATATTCACCTGTACTTGGTGATGAACATACATATTTGTTAGATGAAAGAATATGAAATTTCCTTGAAATTTTTAAAATATGCCAGGCCGTGATCTCAGCACATTTTATCTATATTATGACTTTTAGACAATATGTTTCTAACGTTACTAAAATTTTGTACCTTCTGAAATACACAGGCTAGTGAGCAAGCTTAGATGAGGATCCAAAAGATTTTTGAATCTCAGAAGTTTCCAGGTAAAATATATCCTTCTGGTTCATGCACTAGATTTGTACCAAAGAGAAAAATATTAATATCATAACATAATTTATGTATTATTTGTGTTTTATTATACAGAGAAAAACACAGTATTGTATATATTGGACACCATTAGCGGTCATACAGTTAGTTAATAGGAAAGGTATCCTTTCAGAGCTCCCTGCATGCTTTCCCAGTGACCAGCATGGCTTCTACTCTACAGATATACCAATAAGGATATGTATGGAATCGTATTTCATGTTTTTAGTGGTGTCTTCTTTCACCTAGCACATGGTTTTAAGGATCTCTGAATGATTGCAGGTGTCAGCACTTTCTTTCCATGTCTGACTGATACTCTATTATATGGATTACTTGATTTTCTTTCACTTCTCAGTTGGAACAGGCAGTTTTGAGCAACTGGCTATTAATTGTCTTTGGAGAGGTAGCTGGTATACTATTTTAGTTTTGGTTTTTTTTCAAAGATCTAATTTCAGTCTTCTGGATTCCATATCTTCTTCTTTTTCCTATAGCCACATAATAAGATAACTCTGACAAAGCAATTTAAGGGAATGACTGGGTTGATTTGGCTCACAGCTCAAGTCAGATGCAGATGATGAAGCAGATGACAATACTGATGTCACTGTCAATAGCGTGAGAGTGTTGAATATGTATGGTTATCTCACTGAATCTTTTGTATATATTTCATAATTCCTATCTAGGGAATAGATCTACCCAAGGTGGAAAGTCTTCCTAACACAATTAACAGAAGCAAGATAACTGGAGACTTAGCACCCAGGGAATCTGAGCTCTCATCAAATTGAAAATTAACAATCACAGGTCTATAAATTGAATTACCATTTTGGAGTACTATTTTTAATTTGTGTGGCATATGTTAAACTTCTTTTCACAGAGGCTGGTCATTTTAGATTCTCATTGCCAATGCATGAATGTTCATTTTCTCTACCACCTTCAACATTACCTACTTTTCAGTCAAAGCCATCCGAGAAGGAAAGAATTTTTTTCTTGGTGAGTATGATTTTCATTTCTCTAATTACTAATGGCTTTAGACAAGATCCTAATTAAAAGAATGTGAAGTTGACTTACTTTTGGATGCTCTCCCCTAGCCCATGTGAATCTTACCCTTGCTTTAGGCCTGAGTCATAAATGTGTACCTAAGTTTTAGGTATCTTTTTGGGGGTTTTATCCTACATTTTTCTCCTATTTCTCCACAGATTCCTTCTGTCTAGTGAATATTACAAATCCATTTCCATCTCAAATTGGTTGCATCACTTCTCTAAGTGTGCCACAACATACGAAGTAAAAACACTCCATTCAGCTTGTTCACTATGGTCTGTAGAGGACAATTCTACATCCTTGCCTTGATCTACCCAGCAGTGTATGTTGTACTTACTGTAAATCTTTGTTATACAGCACAAAATTTCAAGATAGCCCAGGCTCATTCTCCTGTTACTTTGGGCAGATACTTTAGTCTGCAGTCCATCAATGAGGACTCACACATAATAATCTGCATGTTTAAACCCAAAATACCCTACTTTCTCTGTGAACTGAGTGCAGAAGTTTGTTCTCACCCAAATCCTCTTCAAGAGAGAAGATGAAATGTGGCCTCATGGTGCTGAGGCTTGGCTAAGGCCATTTTTTTCTCCCCCTCCCCATGTTTTCTGGGTTTCTTTTCTATTTTCAGAGTGTTACAAAACTCATCCCAGACATGATTTTTTTATAAATTGTACTTATGGTTACAATTGATCATAATTAGGATATATTAATTCTTACTTTTAAATTAGTAATCTAATACAGACTTGATTGCACCTCCTTTGAATTTTATGTGCAGCTGAGGTTGGAGAGATGGTTAAATAGTTCACCAGTTAAGAGTGTTTGCTCCTCTTGGTAAAAGATCAATGTTTTGTTCCCAACACCCGTATGGCGGCACATAACTAGAAGTAATTCCAGTTCTAGAGAATGAGATACCATTTTCTAGCTTCCACATGTACCAGAAAGGCACATAGTCTACATGTATACATTAAGGCAAGTGCTCATACATGAAATATAAACCATGTATCTTAATTACAATGAACTTTTAAGTTCATTGTTTCTAAACATATTTTATACTAAACTTCAGTGCCCAAGTGTAGTGATATTTGGATATATATAACCTATATATTAAGCATTATGTTAAAATACAGCTGTTAAGATAGTTCTCAGTAAATTCCTGCTTATTTAATAATAAGAAAAAAATTGTATGTCAACCGAAAACTCCAATATATTTGCATGTAGCATGACCACATAAATGTCAATATGCTGAACGCAATGAGAGACCTCAAAGAGATCTTATAATGTGTGAAAACAAATTTCTGTTGTTTAAACCACTGACTCTTGGTATTTTCTTATTATCAATCCTGGGAAACCAACCCATCCTACTGAACCAAAATCTAGACAGAGAGCAACCTATTTCAACATCTTAAAGCATTCAATTAACTTGGTGATCACTGGTACTGTGGAATTAATATTTTCCTCAAATTCATACACTGAACCTGTTTCCCCTTGTGATTTTTGAAGGTAACTAAGCTATTAAGTCACCTCATGAATGGAATTAACGACCTTGCAGGAGAACTGTTCTTGAACAATATGAGGGTGCCATCAGAAGGAGACAGGTGTCTGTAAACATGGAACCATGCCCTGTCTAGATATATTGACTTATTTATCCCTTGTACTTAACCTGGCAACAAGAATTATAAAAGTATGACCAGATGGAGTCTTGCTTGTAAACCAATTGGCCTGCAGTAGGCTTCTGAGAGCAGCCTGAATTTCAACAACTGGCTCTAGAATCCCAGCTCTTTGATGTGAAACTTCTTTTAATTCTTGATTTCTAAGAGCCCTAGAGCAGCTGACCTTTATTTTAGAATAGCAAGCTTCTTCTGTAAAATAAACATACAAATGCACAAGTATAATTATTCTGTTATTACAGAGGGTTTTTAATTAATATTCAATTGCTTATTTGTCCATGTGAATCTCATTCCAATATCTGAAGGATTGTGAGGCTCAGATGAAGAGAATATGTGAGAAGGTGCTTTCTATATTCTAATGTGTTATAAAATGCTCATTAATATAATTATAACATCTACAAAGTTGCTAATGGGAAGGAAACAAAAATCAATTGGTTTGTTATTTTGTTTTGAGTGTAGATTCGGGGTGTAAAGTGGTGACACACCCCTTTGCCTGTCAGCAATCAACAATTAGTCAGTCTTGGTGTATTTTTAAACAGAGCATGGAGTATTTTCCATCCTCCAGCTGGAAGACTGCCATCTGAAGCAGCCAACATCAGCTACAAGCTGAGTTAATGCTTGCTGCTACAAAGCATTCATTTCCTGCACCGGTTCCTTCACTTTTAGCCCATGCATGACAACCACAATAAGACTTTCTAGAGCTGAGCTCAGGCATAAATCTGAATCCATAATCTTCATATCTATATTCATGGGATCACAAACCCATCATCTGGTGAATGTCCATATGGGCTGGAAAATGTGCTAGACATTTTACATATATTTTCTCACTTAACACTCATGACAGCCCATTATGGTGGGGGTTAATACCTTGATCTTAAGTTTAAGTAAATTGAAGTTTAGCAAGATCAGTGATTTTCCATGCACTCAGAAGTCGTGTTTATAATTGGGCACTTTCTCTGTGGTAATTACAGAGTTTATGCTAGAGATTGCCATACTGAACTTTGCAATCTTTGTAGGAGAGAAGACCGTGACAATATAAAGAAATAAAAATAATTATGGTACAAATTTAACAAAGGTAATTTATGATATAGACACAAACTGGACCTTCAAAATTCTGGAGGAAGAACTTGACAGAAGAAGGAGTATAAACACAAATATGCTTAGGAAATTACATCACTCTCCTAACTGAATTATGGGAAGTTGGCATTGGTCCCAAAAGGTCTCATGGAGGCAAAACCAAACTGCAGTCAGTTAAGCATTCATATACAACTCTGAGGAAACCTTTTGGATCTTGTATAGGAGCTATTATATCTGCCTTTTGGCAAAAAAATAAAATTTTTCATATGCACTCCAAGTCAGAAAAAAAAACAAGTGAAAAGGCATATTAAAATATATGCCATGGATATATTTAATCCATATCATCATATTGTCTGCAGTTTTAATTTTTGCATGTTTCTATGAATATTGCCTGTTTTCCTTTTCTTTTGTGACATCAATTTTATCTTTTTTTAGCTTTGGCTTTTTAAACTCTCTTGTACATAGATGTTAAAATAAGAGCAAATAATTTAGAAGAGGGTACTTAAATATGCTGAAAAATATAAATTATTACTGAAAATATTAATTTCACCTTCTAGAAAAGCAGTTAGGATCCCAGAATTCTATTCAGGATGATGGTTCCCCAGTAGTATGAGAACTCCAAGAAAGTTTATGAAGCCCATTACACTGATGATAAGCAAGTATAAATATACTGTGAGAGCTAACAAATTTAATGCTTAGACACTGCTCTGAATCTATGCAGTCTGACAGCTCTTATCTATTATCAATTGTTACCAAAAGATGAACATGACAGTCTCTCACTATCATGCTATTGATTCTGTGTTTTCCATAGTGCAAGTACCACTGTCATCTTCAGTAAGTCCACATAGAATTGAAAATTAACTAGAATTCATATAATATATATATATATATATATATATATATATATATATATATAGTCTTATGGGTGTATGCATGTGTGTGTATCCATATTTATGTGCATGTATGCTCAGTTGTTTTCTCATGGCTTAAACAAATGTCTTTTGATCACCCCATTCCACAGCAATTTCTTTGGTAAATTATGCTATCCTATAGTGTATCAATAGAGGCAATTTGAACTGATACATATTATAATGCTGTGGAAAATGTGGGACATTCCTTTGTCATATGTAGACTCCAGATAATATCCTTTGTTTGCAGGTGGCATACAGTCAACCAGTCAAAGAGACCAGTCTGAGATGAGGAAGACATTGTGCAAAGTGTAGAACCAAAATTGTATACAAGGGGAGAAGAAAGCTTTGAGAAGATTATCCCTGAACCTAGCTAGATCTCTGAATTCTTTATGTGTTGTAATAACACTTACTAGTCTAAGGCTAATGACAAGTAATTATAGCAACAGCTAAAAAAACGGGTTAGCCAATCTATTATTAATATTTCTATGATAATGATTTTTCCAGATTTATTGCTTTATGTCTTCCTGTGCCCAAAAATATTATTATATTTATCTGATAAATTTGGAAGTACTTTCATTGATATTTTTTATTATTTCATTGCATATTGGACCTTTCACCTACTTTCATTTCTAAATGAATATAAAGATAAAATATTTAAGATTTTAACTTGAATTAAATTAAATTCTAAAAACCCTTACAAGGTTAATAGAATATTTCTCAATATTTTTTCTTGTCAGTTAGAAATGTATGCTCTCCAACCACTTAATCAAATCTTCTTTTAAATTCTATGTAATATGATTTTACAATTTTATTTATGACTGCATATTGCAACTTCAATTTGTGTTTCAATATTTCTCATCCTATTGCTTTTATGAAAGTATTTTAAAATGTTTTCCAAATGGTATTGTTATTATGCTAATATTTGTATTGAATTAAATCATATCTTAGTTACTAATTGCATTATGTCATTGTGCAATATACCCAACACTGCATGCCTCAGACAGTACATCTGTAAAACGTAAGTACCCCATATGGATGGTAAACATAGAAAATCAGGGTAGTATCTGACACACAGCGAACATTTTATTGTCTATTGTGCTTGCTGCTGGGAATCAGTCTATTACCTTTGCCTCTAGAAGCAGAATTGGATTGATATTAATAAATACCTCTCTATGTTTGTATCTGTCTTTTTCTCTGGCCTTCACATGAAGAATTTTATGTCATTACATTTATTATTATTATTATTATTATTATTGTGCATAAAATTAAGGAAGCAATGATAAGCTTAGTGGATATCATGTTTAATTTATATATTTTAAGAAAAATTCCATGAAATTTCTTTATTTCACCCACAATCATGATAATTGATTTTAGAGTGGGTTTCTGTCCAATTAAGAATACATAGGAAGCTGGACTCCAGAAATACAAATAATCGCATTAAAAAATGGGGTACAGAGCTAAACAAAGAA
>NC_034595.1:21328926-21341149 GCF_900095145.1 Mus pahari | reverse complement strand
ACACACACACACACACACACACACACACATATATATATATATATATATATATATATATATATATATATATATGAATTAAATAACTCAATTAGGAGAGAATGCAAGAATGAAATAGATGAAAATGCACACTTCATTTTTATTTGAAAAATGTTATATTTATTTTTAAAATATTTTTAAAATTCCTATTGTTTTTCAGTTTTATTTTAATTAAGGGTTAAAGACATTGATCACCATTTAAGAGTGCATACTATACTTTATAGGACTGAACCCCAATCACCTGAAACTCCAGTTCAAGCAGCTACAATGTTACGGACCTCAATGAGCAACTGTACTCATGACTACACAACACACACACACACACACACACACACACACAGACACACACAATCTGAAGAGCCACAGTTGTATTGTCGATATTTTCACTCAGACTAAGCTACACAGCTATGCATTTTAGTTGGTTGTAGTTATCTGCAGTGGTCTCTGTCTGTTGCTATGAAATTTTCCTTCATGGAGGATGAGTAGTACACTCATCTGTGAGTATAAGAACAGAATTCATTATAGGAGTTAGGAACTCTAGTGGGAGATATATATATATATATATATATATATATATATATATATATATATATATATATATATCCCCATATATATATATATATATAATTTGATGAAAAATTAACCGTACTATGAATTTGAAAAATAAAAAAAAGAGTCTCATAAAAGAGGGTTTAAAGGCAGAAAGGGAAAAATAAGAGTTCATTTTAAAGGGAATAAGGCTTAGTCACCCTTAAAAATAAATGAACCTTTTTTATGATTCATTTTATTTGCTTACTCTTCAAATGATAGCCGCCTTCCTGGTTACCCCTCCACAAATTCCCCCATCCTATCACCCTCTCCCTCTCCTCTTTGCTTCTATGAGGGTGCTTCTCCACCCACTCGCCCACTCCCTCCTATTCTGGGGCATCAAACCTCCACAGGACCACGGGCCTCTCTTCCCATTGAAGTCAGACAAGGCGATCCTCTGCTGCATATATATCTGGAGCCATGGATCTCTCCACCTCTACTCTTTGGTTTGTGCTCTTCCCAGGCTCAGTCCGATGGTTGGCTCTTAGTATCTGCATCTGTATTGGTCAGGTGCTGTTAGAAAATACTATGGAATAGTAACACTAGGCTTCTGTCAGCAAGCACTTTTTGGGATCAGCAATAGTGTGGGTGTTTGGTGTCTGCAGTTGTGATGGACCACTAGGTGAGGTGGTCTCTGGATGCCCTTTCCTTCAGTCTCTGTTTCTTTCTTTCTTTCTTTCTTTCTTTCTTTCTTTCTTTCTTTCTTTCTTTCTTTCTTTCTTTTTTTTTTTTTTTTTTTTTTTTTTTTTTTTTTTTTTTTTTTTCTTTGTTTTTTCTTTCTTTTTTTTTTTCTTTTTTTTTTTTTTTTTTTTTTTTTTTTTTTTTGCCTGTCTTTCTTTGGGCAGGAACATTTCTGGGTTAAAAACCTTGAGATCATGCGATGGCCCCATCCCTCAATGGGAGGCTATGCCTATTTACTGTAGGAAGCTTCTATAGGTTCTGTTTCCCCTTTGTTGGGAATGCTCAGCCATTAAAGGTTAGGTACATAACCAAAAATACATGAACTTTTAAAAAGTATGTCAATTGACAAATTGTATACACACATAATAGTACATAACTTCGAGTTTTGTAACAACTATGTAATATTTTACGTTCTTGATGTTCTTGTCACTTCTTAGAAGAAATTCTGTTTGATTTCATTTCTGGCCTCAGGCATGCATCTGCTTAAGCATTTGTCTTTACTGGTTTCTTATTTCCATAGTTTATGTGTCATTGTGATTCTTAATTCAAATCATTCATGTATTTCTGTTTATAAGTATATGTATTTTGAAAGATAAGAAAATTATAATTTTAATGAAGCAATTAGTAAATATTAATTAAACTACAATTTATGAAAGCATAAAAAGATGTAGTGCTTTATTTTTTACAGAAATAATTGCTTAAATCATGAATTATACTAATTAGTTGTAGAAATGTAGAAACAGTAAAAATTAAAATTAGTAAATTTTTAGCCATAAAAGATAGACTAAGTACATGTGGTATTAAGAATGTCTGCCAATTATTTTATTTAATGGTAAATAATTTTCAAATGGGACATTCATTTTCTACATCATTCTAAAATATAAACCACATACAAAAATCTATACATCTAGAGGTACTAAAACAAAAAATCCAAAATAAATGGGGTTTTAGGCCAATAGAAATGATTGGCAATATAATGTTAAAATGATCTACATAGCCTGAGTTCATCAGAGCTATAATGGGCAAAGTTGCTTTGAGGAAAATATTGAATAAATCATTCCTGATGAGGAATATTTCTAGACCAAAACATTGCAATAATGATGAGTATAAACAAAAACTATCACAAACCGAAAACAATCGTATTGGGAGGCCTACCCCATAGGAAGACGAGCAGTCTCCGCTAACCTGGATGCCTGAAGTTGCTCATACACAGAGCCACCAGACAGGCAGCATAGCTAAGCTGTTCCAAGGCCTCTGATACACATAGAGCAGAGGACAGCGTGGCCTGGCCTCAGTGGGAGAAGACCTAACTCTCAAGAGACTAGAAGGCAGAAGGAGGGGTAAGAACATCCTCTTGGAGACAGAGGGAGAAGGATTGGGATGAAGAACTGTGAGAGGGGGTACTGGGAAGGGGAGCAATGATTGCACTGTCAAAAAATAAAAGTAATAAAAATTACTGGGAGAAAAATCCTATATTTCTCTTAGACATTCTTATCAGTCACACCTCATAGAACCAAAGGAGAGGCTGGGAAAGAGCTTATTACATAAAACAGATGTGTCATGCGTGTTCCTTTAGATCTGTGATGCTGTGCTAGCACATCCAGACAAAAGGAATGTAAAAAATGAGAAGTGTGAGGGAATCCTAGACTATAATAAAACATAGTAAAAACAATCAATCAAACAAACAAACAAACAAACAAACAAAAAGGGGGTGTTGGCTATGCCATCATACCAGGATTGGGCCAAAAGTGCAGAGGTGGTTTGGTTGGCCTTTTCTCATAGGATGGGATACTATGCTCTTCCCCTAGCTAATTTGGTCTACATACATCTCTTGATCTACTGTTCTGTAACAATGTCTGTTGTACCATGATGACAGAAATGATTGATCAGAAACACGTGACATTGCTAATCTTAGAAATATGAATTAAAAATTTTGGAACATAAGGAAATGGAAATCGCTATTCAAAATACAAAGCAAAAGCTGGGCGGTGGTGGCGCACGCCTTTAATCCCAGCACTTGGGAAGCAGAGGCAGGCGATTTCTGAGTTCGAGGCCAGCCTGGTCTACAGAGTGAGTTCCAGGACAGCCAGGGCTATAAAGAGAAACCCTGTCTCGAAAAAATAAAAACAAAACAAAACAAACAAACAAAAACAAAAACAAAAATAAAAAAATTAAAATTGTCAAAGTCAACATCACTGGAAAAGGGCAACACCCAATGTAGTATCACTGAAAGACTTCTGAGGTCAATCTGTTTGTGAATTCGATATTCTCTTGCATTAGGCTGAGAAATTTCATAATGCCCCCTCTTCTGTGTACTGGACTCATAGTGTTTGGGTAAACATGGCCATAGACTTTCCTACTAAGTATTCCTCAGTTTAGGAAAAGCATATAAACTTATAAAAGTTTTCTTGGTTTTAAAATTAACAAATAAAAAAAAATGCACCAATGAAACAAATGTTCCTCCAAAAGGTACATATTTTCATTTCTCTATAAATAGAGAGCTTTGAAAAAGAAATGGGAAAGTGTACTAATTAAATTGCAGATCTACATGTACTTCAAAGTATAAGAAAAGTTCTTGTGACTTAAAAATTAATAACTAGGACAAACATGGAAAAGCATCTGAAAGCATTTTTATTACTTGAACACCAAACTAACAGACAAAAATTGAATAGAGAAAAACAAAGAATAAGAAAACTTAAATATGAGAATGGTTCAAAGTGTTTCTTAAGCATGCACAGTTTAATCAACAATGACTTCTAATGTTTGAAGAACAATTTTACTTCACATTCATTTATCTATAATTGTAAATTGCATGCACATACATACACATACATACATACACACACACATATATATATGTATGTGTATATATATATATATATATATATATATATATATATATATATATATATTTACAATGCTAAATGACCAAGAATTCACTAAAGCAGATTAGAAAAATCCTAATAATTTCACAAAAAGTGGTGGAATCAGTCTGAGGAAACTACCTTAACTTTTACCTCCCGGAAAACTGAACTGAGTAAGAGTGTCTTAAACTATGAAGCATCATTAGCCCAAACTAAAACTACTTAACAAACTGGAAATAGCCAACGCACAACTTCTGCAACTGGAAATTACATTTCTTCATGAAACTGAAGTGAAGGGAGGTGAAGGGGAGGAGATATTATCTGTCACAGCAGGATGCAGGCATTTAAAAGGAAGTGTTGCATATATGGATATGTACATAATGAATAAGGAAGCCACCAGGTATATTCCTCCAACTTACTTTGACAGGAAGTAGTAAGAAATTTAACTTGGAGAGTTGAAATTCCTCTGAAGGGAAATTTATCTAGTTTATATATGAAAAAAATAATAACTCTTCAAAATTAGAAAGAATCTGGTTTTATAAGTTCCTCCATCTTAGCAGTAAGGATGTGATGGAGCACAGAATCCCATGACATGGCAGTCAGGGAGCAGAGAATGGGAAAGTTTAACTCTCTGACTTTGTTCTTTCTCTTTCTTAATTCATTTCAAGCCAATAGGTCACAATGTAGTCTGTACCAGCTTCAGGGTGAAAATTTTCTACTCAGTTAATACTCACTAGAAACATCTTGATAGACAAAAACATAAACACATTTCTTAGCCTCCTAGATGATTTTAAATATATTTAAAATGACCATCAATATGTATCATTTTAGTGAGAAAATTAAGATAACAATAAGACAGAAGAAAAGACAGAAATGCAATATAGAATAGTCAAAATTTTCCCACAGAATGTAAGAAAGAAAATAAAGGGTATGGAGTACAGAACTATTAGGACAGCTTTTTATTTTTATTTTTTAAAAGATATTTTCTTTATTTACATTTCAAACGTTATCCCTTTCCTATTTTCTCCTCTGAAAAATCCCCTAATGCCTCCCCCCTCCCTCTGCTCCCCAACCCATCCACTCCCATTCCTGGTCCTGGAATTACCCTATACTGGGGCCTAGAGCCTTCACAGGACCAAGAGCCTCTTCTCCCACTGATGACCAACTAGGACATCCTCTGCTACATATATAGCTAGAGCCACAAGTTCCACCATGTGTTTTCTTTGATTGATGGTATAGTTCCAAGGAGCTTTGGGAGTACTGGTTAATTCCTATTGATGCTCCTTCTATGGGGCTTCAGTCCCCTTCAGCTCCCTGGGTATTTCTCTGGCTCCTTCATTGGGGACCTTGTGCTCCATCCAATGGATGACTGTGAGCATCCACTTCTGTATTTGCCAGGCACTGACAAACCTTGCAGGAGACAGTTATATCAGGCTTCTGTCAGCTAGCTTTTGTTGGCATCTGCCTGGTGAATGGGTTTGGTGATTGTTTATGGGGTGAATTCCCAAGTAGAGCAGTTTCTGGATGGTCCTTCCTTCAGGATCTGCTCCGAACTTTGTCTCTGTAACTCCTTCCATGGGTATTTTGTTCCCCATTGTAAGAAGGAATGAAGTCGCTATACTTTGGTTTTCATTCTTCTTAGGTTTCATGTGTTTTACAAGTTGTATCTTGGGTATTCTAAGTTTCTGGGCTAATATCTACTNATCAGTGAGTGCATATCATGTGTGTTATTTTGTGATTGGGTTACCTCACTCAGGATGATATGCCCCAGATCCATCCATTTGCCTAAGAATTTCATATATTCTTTTGTTTTGAATAGTTGAGTAGTACTCCATTGTGTAAATGTACCACATTTTCTGTATACATTCTTCTGTTGAGGGACATCTGGGTTCTTTCCAGCTTCTAGCTATTATATATAAGGCTTCTATGAACATAGTTAAGCATGTGCCCTTATTACAACTTGGAACATCTTCTGCCCAGGAGAGGTATGCTGGATCTTCCAGTAGTACTATGTCCAATTTTCTAAGGAACAGACAAACTACTTTCTAGACTGGTTGTACCAGCTTGCAATGCCACCAGCAATGGAGGAGTGCTCCTCTTTCACCAAATCCTTGCCAGCATCTGCAGTCACCTGAATTTTTAATCTTAGGAATTCTGACTGGTATATGGTGGGACCTCAGGGTTGTATTGATTTGCATTTCCCTGATGATTAAGGATGTTGAACATTTTTTCAGGTTCTTCTCAGCCATTCAGTATTCCTCAGTTGAGAATGTTATGTTTAGCAATGTACCCCATTTTTAATAGATTTATTTGATTTTTCTGGAGTCTGGCTTCTTGAGTTCTTTATATATATTGGCTATTAGTCCCCTAACAGATTTAGAATATTTAAAGATACTTTCCCAGTCTGTTGGTAGCCTTTCTGTCTTACTGACAATGTCTTTTGCCTTAGAAGCTTTGCAATTTTGTGAGGTCCCATTTGTCAGTTCTTGATCTTACAGCACAATCCATTGCTGTTCTGTTCAGGAACTTTCCCTTTGTGCCCATATCTTTGAGGCTTTTCCCCACTTTCTACTCTATAAGTTTCAGTGTCTCTGTTTTATGTGGGGTTCTTTGATACACTTAGACTTGAGCTTTGTACAAGGAGATAAGAATGGATCAATTTGCATTCTTCTACATGATAACCATCAGTTGTGCCAGCACCTTTTGTTGAAAATGCTGTCTTTTCCTAGTGGATGTTTTTAGCTCCCTTGTCAAGATCAAGTGACCATAGGTGTGTGGGTTCATTTCTGTGTCTTTAATTCTATTCCATTGATCTACTCATGTGTCACTGTACCAGTACCATGCAGTTTTTAATCACAATTGCTCTGTAGAGGATAGGCATGGTGATTCCATCAGGTGTTCTTTTATTATTGAGAATAGTTTTTGTTACACTAAGTTTTTTGTTATTCCAGATGAATCTGCAAATTGCCCTTTCTAACTTGGTGATTAATTGAGTTGTAATTTTGATGAGGATTGCATTGAATCTGTAGATTGCTTTTGGAAGATATCTATTTTTACTATATTAATCCTGCCAATCTATGAGCATGGGAGATCTTTTCATCTTCTGATATCTTCTTCAATTTCTTTCTTCAGAAACTTGAAGTTCTTATCATATAGATCTTTTACTTCCTTAGTTAGAGTCACGCCATGTATTTTACATTATTTGTGACTATTGTGAAGGGTATTGTTTCCCTAATTTCTTTCTCAGCCTGTTTATCCTTTGTGTTGAGTAAGGCCACTGATTTGTTTGAGTTAATTTAATATCTAGCTACTGCACTGAAACTGTTTAACAGGTTTAGGGGTTCTCTAGTGGAATTTTTAGGGTCACTTATAAATACTGTCATATCATCAGCAAATAGTGATATTTTAATTTCTTATATTCCTATTTGCATCCCCTTGATCTCCTTCTGTTGTCTAATTGCTCTGGCTAGGATTTCAAGTAATATATTGAATAGGTAGGGAGAAATTGGGCATCCATGTCTAGTCCCTGAATTTAGTGGAATTGCTTCAAGTTTCTCTCCCTTATTTTGATGTTGGCTACTGGTTTGCTGTAGATTGCTTTTATTATGTTTAAGTATGGGCCTTGAATTCCTGTTCTTTCCAAGACATTTATCATGAGTAGGTGTTGGATTTTGTCAAATATTTCTCAGCATCTAACAAGATGATCATGTGGTTTTTGTCTTTGAGTTTTTTTTATATAGTGGATTACATTGATGGACATCCATCTATTAAACCATCCCTGCATCCCTGAGATAAAGCCTACTTGATTGTGATGGATGATCATTTGACATGTTCTTGGATTTGGTTTGTGAGAATTTTATTGAGTATTTTTGCATGGATATTCATAAGGGAAATTGTTTTCAAGTTCTCTTTCTTTGTTGGATCTTTGTGTGGTTTAGTTATCAGAGTAATTGTGGCTTCTTAGAATGAATAACATAGATTACCTTCTGTTTCTATTTTGTGAAATAGTTTAAGGAGAATTGGAATTAGGTCTTCTTTGAAGGTTTTATAGAACTCTGCAATTAACCCATCTGGTCCTGGGCTTATTTTCGTTGGGAAACTATTAATGACTGCTTCTATTTCTTTATGAGATATGGGGATGATTAGATCATTAATCTGATCTTGATTTAACTTTGATGCCTGTCTAGAAAATGTCCATTTCATCCAGGTTTTCCAGTTTTGTTGAGTATAGCCTTTTGTAGGAGGATCTGATGATGCTTTGGATTTCCTCAAGTTCTGTTTTTTATGTCTCCCTTTTCATTTTTGATTTTGTTAATTAGGATACTGTTCCTGTGCCCTCTAGTTTGTCTGGTTAAGGGTGTATCTATTTTGTTGATTTTCTCAAAGAAACAGCTCCTGGTTTGGTTGATTCTTTCTATAGTTCTTTTGTTTCTACTTGGTTGATTTCAGCTCTGAGTTTGATTATTTCCTGCTGTCTACTCTTCTTGGGTAAATTTGCTTCCATTTTTTTCTAGAGCTTTTAGGTGTACTGTAAAACTACTAGTGTGTGCTCTCTCTAGTTTCATTTTGGCAGCACTCAGAGCTATGAGTTTTCTTCTTAGGACTGCTTTCATTGTGTCCCATAAGTCTGGGTATGTTGTGGCTTCATTTTTATTAAACTCTAAACAGTCTTTAATTTTTTTCCTTATGTCTTCCTTGACCAAGATATCATTGAATAGTGTGTTGTTCAGCTTCCATGTGAATGTTGGCTTTCTATTATTTATGTTGTTATTGAAAATCAGCCTTTGTCTGTGGTGATCTGATAGGATGCATAAAATAATATTAATAATTTTGTATCTGTTGAGGCCTGTTTGATGACCGATTATGCGGTCAGTTTTGGAGAAGGTACCATGAGGTGCTAAGAAGAAGGTATATCCTGTTATTTTAGGGTAAAATGTTCTGTAGATAACTGTTAAATCCATTTGTCTTATAACTTCTGCTAATTTCACTGTGTCTTTGTTTAGTTTCTGTTTCCAGGATCTGTCCATTGATGAGAGTGGGGTGTTAAAGACTCCCACTATTATTGTGTGCAGTCCAATGTATGCTTTGAGCTTTACTAAAGTTTCTTTAATGAATGTGGCTGCCCTTGCATTTGGAGCATAGACATTTAGAATTGAGAATGCATCTTCGAAGATTTTACCTTTTATGTGTATGAAATGTCCTTCCTTGTATTTTTTGATAACTTTGGTTTGGAAGACAATTTTATTTGTTATTAGAATGGTTACTACAGCTTGTATCTTTTGACGATTTGCTGGAAAATTGTTTTCCAGCATTTTACTCTGAGGTAGTGTCTATCTTTCTCCCTGAGGTGGGTTTCCTTTATGCAGCAAAATGTTGGGCCTTTTTACGTAGCCAGACTGTTAGACTATGTCTTTTTATTGGGGAATTGAGTCCACTGAGGTATTAAGGAAAAGCAATTATTTTTGTCGTTAGAGTTGGGGTTCTGTTCTTGTGGCTGTCCTCTGTAAGGTTTGTTGAAGGATTACTTTACTTTTCTAGGGTGTCTTTTTTCTCCTTTTTTTTTTTTTTTTTTTTTTTTTTTTTTTTAGAATGAAGTGACATCCTGATATAGATTTAAAAACAAATTACTTACACTCAGAACAACAGAAATTTCCTCTGTTTGGTTTGTCTCAATTTGGATGTGTTATCCTACCTCATTCCCTCACTTATAAACATTGATTCACATAGAAAAAGAAGCCAGGAAATTAATTCTTGACTCTCTTTGGTCTTCTGTTTCTTACAAATAAGAACTAACCTTTAAAAATTCAAGTATAAGCCGGGCGTGGTGGCACACGTCTTTAATCCCAGCACTCGGGAGGCAGAGGCAGGTGGATTTCTGAGTTCGAGGACAGCCTGGTCTACAGTTTGAGTTCCAGGACAGCCAGGGCTATACAAAGAAACCCTGTCTCAAAAAACAAAAACAAAACAAAACAAAACAAAATTCAAGTATAATAAAATCCTCTTTTTCATATTAATATATGTTTCCCTCCTGGTCATAGTTGTGGAAATATAATTTAATGAATTGTAGATACTTAAGGTATACAACATTTGCTTCAATATATTTTTAAAATTAATGTACTTAGAGCAGAAAGCATGAAACACCACTGTAAATATACACGATGGAATGATTATTAAAATCAAGCCAATGTTCATTACTAAATATAAAAATATAGGGCTCATGCACATGTCAGTAGGACTCTACAGTACAAGGATGATTTAATATGTGCAAAATAATAAGAATTTGCATCTTTTATCATTGATATCAGCACAATTTACCCTGTTAAATGTTTGCATCTGTCTTTGGTATAAGGTTAATGGTTAGTTCCTCAAGCAGCTTCCTAATTTCCCTTAATCTTTATATTTGTGTGGTTAAAATATTAAAATATTCTTTATTGGGTCAAAAATCTAAATATTTTTAGATAAATAATTCAATACCAGAATAATAGCTTCAGTAGAAGACACTGCATGAATAACTTCAAGTCACCAAAGAAAACTGATTTCCAAGATAGAATGAGAAACCCAGTCCAACTGATAATTCGTTATTGATATAATATAAATTAAATTTAGTAAAAGCTCCTATAAGATGTGCTACAAAAAATACTTTAGGATCCTTTGATTCTAAAGTTACAATGGACTATTGTATAGCAGAGATAAGATTAAACAAAGATTTAGAAACATGATATGGAACCCAGAAAATAAAGACAGCAGTGAAAGTCAGCAAGGGAATATTTCAGATTGTGAGGAAACCTAATCTATCAATAGGATGTGGGGACTAAAGAGGAAGACTGCTAGAAGGAAAGAGGAAATAAAGAAATTGGATTCAAGTGTAAACAAATCCAATGTGTTGCCATGAGCAGCAGCAGTCACTAAATGAATAAAGAAAGCTAAACAACAAGAAATATAGTTGGTTAACCCTTTAAAGATAATCTTTAGGAACGAAAGATAGCTCAATGTGTCTTTGTAAACTATTTACATATTTATATTGGAGTAATGGGTGATGTATAATACTGACACCTATAAAGGTAATTTACTTCTACAGCAGGGTATAATAATGCAATATTTTTGAATAAGGATAACAAAACTTAAGTATTGTATTTTCAGATGGGAACCAGCAGAAATTCAACTTGCATCTGGTAAAGAAATGACATGTCTTGTTTGAAATATGAAAGAATGGAGGTTGTTGGCAAGCTGAATTGATCCATGTGGAGAGCTATGGTTGCAGATTGCTAGTTTTGAATGAAGTACTCAAAACATTGAACATGCATTAAAAAAAAAAAAAGAAATGTAGAATGTATAGCATAGGCTCGAGATATATACAGGAACAGATCACAACGTGTCCCTGAGAATTAGACATAGAACCAAGCTTTCCTGAACTCAAGGCATGTAAGGTAGGTCAAAAGGCTAAGTGAGGGAAGGAAACGCAGCATAGTGAGCACAAAATGTTAAAAATATTCATTTTCAATTAATATTCATTTTCAATTATTTTTAAAATGAGAAACATATTAGTTTACAGAGAAAATTCTGTTTCACAAGATAATCTATTTGAATATGCCTTGAAATATACTGATGTATTTTTGTCAAATTAACTGTTACGGTAATTATCTATGGACAATGCTCTGCTTTGGCACTCAAATATGCGAGCATGAAGAGTGAAATCAGCATGGGATTTGTGTTACAGTGACTCCTGACCCCTGAAATAAAACACAAAGTTATGCATGTTGAATGCCTTTACTGTACTGTCTGTGTGAGAATGGTGGGCATAGACAGAGGGGGAGGAAGTTAGAGGGAGAGAAGACAGGAGAGAGGGTGAGAGCAGGAAAGGACAGGTAAGATGAGAAAGAGAATAAGGGGAGTAAAGTTTTCTAAGATCCTCATGAAATTCTGAATATGAGAACCCTTTCTTTCTTTCTTTCTTCCTTTCTTCCTTCCTTCCTTCCTTCCTTCCTTCCTTCCTTCCTTCCTTCCTTCCTTTCTTTCTTTCTTTCTTTCTTTCTTTCTTTCTTTCTTTCTTTCTT
>NC_034595.1:21312968-21328896 GCF_900095145.1 Mus pahari | reverse complement strand
CTTTCTTTCTTTCTTTCTTTCTTTCTTTCTTTCTTTCTTTCTTTCTTTCTTTCTTTCTCTTTCTTTTTCTTTTTTCTTGTTTTTCCTCTTTCACAGCACATTTTATTGGTGGAGGAGCAGAGTATACAGACATCTCTATTCTTATCACACATACCCTAAAAGAGCCATATATTGTATTCACTTACCCATACTCTGAAGAGTCACATTGTGAGCTTTTGCTTTCTTTAACGCCTTGTTTTTGACCTGTTACAGCTAAAGTTCAGTGAATGTATGGTGCTTGCCTTTACCAACCTATGAAAGGAGAGAGACATGAAGCTTTATTTTCTACATTAAGGGGTAGTTCAGGGTCCCCCGCTTAGGAACTCACTCACTATTCTTTACTTTTATTAATCCTCAAGTTTCTCATTTTTGTAACATGTACTTGAGGAGGAGATTTACTGTCAACTAAATTTAACATGGTATATGAGAGCAAAAAGGAGAAAGGAAAGAAAAATAGTTACTGACTAAAAACATATTATTCATTCATTTGTTGATCCATTTACTAATACAGAGCCAATCAAAGAAAAAAAAACAAAAAACAAAAACAAAAACAAAACAAAACAACAACAACAACAAAAAAAACATAAACCAGATAGCAAGTGTTCCATAGCAAAACACTTCAATAAATGCTGGCCCTTCCTTGAAGAAGACAGGCAGGAACAGTTCCTTCAGGGAACTTACTGTATCGCTGCAGGAACAAAAGAACCTGAAACATATTTGTTCAACATTATTTAGTTGTGCTGCCAGTAAATGTTATCCAGAGGGTACTAAAGCCTAAATATAGATGCAAGCTTGCTTTCATGTTGAATCCTACTTTCACTGATTGCTAAGAACTGCTTGCAGCCCAGCAGGTGTCAATAACATCAGGAAGAGGACTGAGGAGACCATCCCTGAGCACCTTTGGGTCTGGCAAGAGTTCTGTCTGAGTCACAACTGAAGAATTCCTGTCTGGTCTAGGCTTTCTGCTGCCACACAGTGAGCTAACTGTTCTTTTAAATATTGATAACTGGGCTCATATATCACAGAGCTGAGAGAATGACAGTTTCGGCGCATAATGGCTAAAGCTTTCTACAATAATCAGATACTCAATAATTCATGAAAATATATCCCCCCAAATCAAATTGGAAACTATTTTGTGTAATATATTATTTAAAATTCAATATTATCATGCACACAACTTCTCCACAGCCAGAAGAGCACCGTTTCAAAATGTGATTATGTGCAGACTCTATTTAAAAGTGACAATTTTGCTTTTCATTTGTTTAAGGGCTTAAGCAGAGGATTTCAACTGGAACTAAGTCATCTGACAATGAAACCCGGGTGGTCTCAACAGCTTCTCAAAAGTGACATTAAGGTCTAAAAAATGCCTGCACATTTGGATGGGAGAGACATGAGTGTTTGTGGGCAAAAATACTTAATTTGATCAGTTCTGTGTCAACTTGCTCCGAAATAGTCTTCTCTAAATTAACTGCAATTTATCATCACTCTAAGATGGATTGTGACCTCCAAAATCTGACAGGATGCCTTCACCTCACCCTTGTGCTAAGGCAGCCTTGGTGAATGGGGTGGGGGAAGGGTTGCTCCACGAGCACAAGATTAGTCAGTCTTCTGGCTTTCTATTATGTTCTTGCTGTAAATGTGCCTATTCCTTCTTACTGCTACTTAAGTACATCTTTTAAGAAATATGATTCTGAATGAAGCTTTACATAGCTTTCAAAGAAATGACATATCCTCCATTTGAGGAATTATGATATCAATATATATCACATTTTTTGTACTAGATGTGACAAGCAAGCCAAGGACTGGGGTAAATCTGAGACCAGTGTTTTAACCTAATAATTTTGTTTAGACACTGGATCCCCATTTTCTAGACCTATTTTATTTTAAATAAACCTGGATCATCATGTCACTCAGCCTTTACTACAAAGACACAAACTGATTTAACAATTCCCTGGGGCCCAGAATAAACCCGGATGCTTCATGAGGATGCTATCTGATTATGGACTGAGCCTTTAAATAAATCCCTCAGCATTCATCATGTAGATATTTGCTCTCATCCTATAGGCAACTTAGAGGGTAGAGACCAGTACCATTACATAAAGCAAAAAGAATCACATATTCTGTGTTGGAACAAACAATAGACTTTGGAGATCTGAGTTTGCATGTTGATATGTATTTGTCTAACTGTGCCCAAAGATACTACTTTCATATGTCTCATTAGGCTTCTCTGTAGTGGCTTTACATTTTTCTACAGTAGGAAGGCTTCTATAAAGATCTACATAGTTACTGCTAAGAATGTAAGATGTGAGTCAAATGCTTAAGGTCTAAATTTTATCTCTGACTTGAAGAACACTAGATAAATTATCTTCGAGTCTCAATTTTTCAAGAACATGATACATTAATAGTAGCATAAAAGGTCTGTCTTTGACATATGTGAATCATATGAAGAGTTTTACTATATAAAATGTTCTTGATGCATATATAATTATTATGTACACCTAATTAGCATTAAACACCACAAGCACAGTAGGACCTCTGGAATAAGAGGTTATCATCTTTAGAATCCCAATGGTTCCTATTTTATCTATCTTATTTTAAACAGAATTATGGAAATTGACCTTACTCCAAATAGAAGGTTAAATGCTATCTTAATATTACTCTAAAATCTAAGATGGCAATAGCATGTATTTGTTTAATAATCTGTTGACTAGAAATGGCATTCCAATTAAAGGGTGTGAGAAAATAAGTCATAGGAGGTAACAGTGGTGGTGGTACATGTTTATAGTACTAGTACTTGGAGCCAGAGGCAGGAAGATAATAGTGTGGGTCCACTATAGGCAACTTAGTGAGACCATGTCTCAAAATCATCAACAGAAGATTAATAAGCACAAACTCAGGTGTACGTGGACATCAGAGAACAAAATAAGAAATCATATGTTTATTTTTCTATGGTATGAATTGATGAGAACAACATTTTTTAAAAAATTAGAACTGTGAAAGTGAAGCCACTTCATATTTTTTTCAGAGATAGATTTAAAAATACTGACAAATTTAGATAATTTAAATGTCACAATACTTTACTGGCTATAGAATGAATAATACTGAAAACCTTAACATGAAGCCTGTCTCCCAGTTTTTAATGCCCTTTCAGATAATGAACCATTTTGCTTTAATGTTTACATGCGAAGTTTATATACAGCCTTCTACAAATGTTACTAAAAGAAGTTCAGTAGGGTCAAGCCATCTGAGCATCCTCTCTCTCATGGCTATGTGTTCATGATAGAACACATCTGTAAATTCAGCTTATGGTTATCCCTTATCATCTCCCTCTTTTGATTTTTGTCTGTGTTGTTCCAAACAAAAATTAGTTTAATGAATTAAAATATTGTAGAACAAGTCCTTTCCTTTTCCATAAGACTCCATTAGCATAATGAAATATGCAAATCATTCATTTTATATCATCTACATTACAGCAATTGCATTATTTCCCCTACCTAAAAATACTCCTTAAAGAGATTGAGCTGGCCCAGTTAAGAAGATTCATAAGCTAAAAACAGAGAATAAAAGCAGCATCCATCAACCCATAATTAGGCAAAGTACAAAGAAAAGTAAAGGTGTATGGCTCAACCCTACATAGGAAAGCTTCATCATTCCTCCAAGATTCAAGGACCACAATAGAAGAGAGGGCAGAAAGAATTTTAGAGCTAGTGTAAGGGTGTGGGGATATAGCACAGCCATTGAAGACATCACTTGATTACTAGATCTGCTTAAGACCTGCATAAGTTTGAACCCTTCAATATTGAATCAGATGTGGGTATATAGTGAGCCTTCACCCATCCCTGAAGGACTATGGGCAATTAATACTAGGAGTGAGGATCATTTTCTTCTGTAATTTGGCCAAAGAAAGTTGTCTTGAGTCAGTTCATAACCTTCTACCTATACTAAAGCCAGAAACTCCAATTAAACATAGTACACCTCACACAAAAAGAAGGCAATCTAATTGCAAAAACAGGATCTTGAAGTACTGGGGAGAGAATGAGAGAGAGGCATGATTGATGAAAGGAATGAGACTCATTATATAAATACAAGAAACTCTCAAAGATTAAAATAGTGCAAATATAAGGTTACCCAAGTTGTAGTAGGGTTTTGGTAGTTCGACCCCAATGTAAAAGTGTACAGACAATAAAATACCCATGAAAAATTGTGGTATTTCAGCCCTAGGTAGTACTATCTCAGCCACGTGCACATATACAATGTGATTTAAAGGCCAAAGACAATTTTTTTGTTTCTTTGTTTACTTGCTCTTTTGTTATTTCTAAGCAAAAGCATAAAATTCTAAATAATTTCTTTGTCTTGGTCCATCCTCTCATCATTTGCACCTCTTTTCTCATCATTAACTGATCACAAAGGAACACATAAATCCCGACTTCATCGATCTATGGTGAATTTATGATAATTAAAATCATATGGTTTTTATGAAATTATGCATGATTACTTGAAAGAAATTGTTGACATGGTGAATTAATAGAATCTAAACTAAATACATATGCGCTGCTTCCTGCCCCTCTGGTAGGAGGTGTCTGTCTTGAGGTGATATGGGATGTAGTGACATGTTTGGGGGAAAGATGACAATTATAAAAAGATAACACCATATGCAAAATTTGGCCAAAAGAGAAAACTAGGTGGAAATTATTGTTCCAAGAGGTAGATAAGCCTGAGCAAGGATTAGGTGGGGCCAAGGCTATGAATGATGCTAACGAGGCAGGCACAAGTAGAGAAGTCTTTAGTTAGTACGGAATATTTTCTTAACTCAGGACAATATGAGAGTAGAACAATGGTTAAGGAAAGGTGGGAACATTGTAGGTAAAAACTGTTCCTGTAGCTACACGTAGAGAAAGATGAGTAGTGTTTCATAAGTGAATCTTGACTAGAGAAATGAGAAACTCTGTGTAGACCAAAGGCCTACAGTCTACTTTTTTTTTTTTTTTTTTTACAAACTCTTTCTTTGAGGGGATGAAGGCTGGAAAACATGGGAAAGCACCATCATGTGAAGTCACCCACGTTATCTTTTTGAACTTGAGATGCTGTCTCTGTCTGAATGATTAAGGAGTTCCTGCTGGTCTCAAAAGAAGCACAAATAGGACCACTAGGCAAAAATCACTAAACAGCTTAATTTCAGAAAAAAACAAAAATCTTTATCGAACAAAGTACTGAATATCTGCTGGCCACTATCTGCCTGTAATATTTGCAACTCTTTTTTTTTTTTTTTTTTTTTTTTTTTTTTTTTTTTTTTTTTTTTTTTTTTTTTTTTTGCCTTTCTTTGTTACCTGACATCAAAAAACCTTTTCAATAGGCGACATTCCATTGTCTTTACTTGTTCAAGGTTTCAAGTGAATATAGAACAGCAGGAAGTACATGGTCCACTGAGGTTGGAATAAGAATTGTAGAAATTCCTTCATCCAGTGGAAGATAGAGATAATCACCCAATGTCTTCTGTCCAGTTTTAAGATGGTCATCATCTCAGCTGCTCTCTCTCACACACACACACACACACACACACACACACACACACACACACACACACACACTCAATAGACCCGAGCAAGCTCTTTCACTTTTTAAGAATGCATCCTTAAAGACTTATTTTACCATTAGACACGCCTTCACATTTTCTCTACCTTCCAGACTGATACTATTCTTATGATTCCTGGTACTTAATAATTACTAGCTTTTCTTGCTTGCTTGATGATTTTATGACAAATATCACAAGAAAGGTGGCTTAACCCACATACAGTTATTTTCTTCAGTTCTGTGAGTTGGAATTGCGAATTTATGTTGATTGCTGATTCAGTTTCTGTTGATAGAATTGTTCTTGGTTTGTACATAGCTACTTTTGCTTCAGCAGATTTTTCTTTTTCTTTTTTCTTTTCTTTTTTTTTTTTTTTTGGTGCTTTGGTAGAAGGGTGGGAGGAGGAAGAAGAATAGGGAGAGGAGTCTTATAAGTATATCAATAATCTCAGATACGATCCATAAGGTTGTGAGTTTATTTTATCTTAAGTACTCCCTGTCTTTCAACACAGTCATAGTGGAAATAACAGTACCAATATTTACAAGTTGGAGGTACATGTACATTTGAGTCCATCACTTATACTTTTATTGGGGAATGGCTAAGATCAAAACTCAGTGTACTGTTAGTTCTGTGGATATACAAACAGAAGTGCAAACTTATACATGTTATCAACTTGTTGTTGTTCTGTTGTTCACTATCTTTAGGCATGTTCAATTTCATTTCACATCTTTGTATCCATATTGGCAGATTCTCTTTATTTTCTGATATTTGCTTGAAAATTATTTTCATGTTATTTTCTAACTGATACTTGGTGTGAACATTTTCTCTTAAGCATAGTTTGTTCTTCCTACACAAGTATTTTAGAGAGAAATTGAGGAGGGTTAATTTCTCTTCTACTTCCCTATGGCAACACTGAAAACCCCTTTTCTTGCTACTTCTAAATTGGGTATTTGAAGCAAATCACAAGGAATGTTGGATGTAGTTCTTTGGTAATGTGTTTGCTGTGCCAACGGGAGGTTGTGCATTCTATTCCTAGCACCCACCTCAAAACTGGCCATGGCAGTATGCACCTGCAGCTGAAATGTTGTAGAAAAAGAGACACCCTAAATTCTGTGTGATAGCTAGTTGGACGTTACAGCAAATCTAGTGACTTGCACATTCAATGGGAAAGCCTGTCTCAAAAATGAGGTAGAGATTCTCTGAAGAGGAACTTTAAAATTAAACTCCATTTTCAGGATACATATGCATACATGGTCCTGTAAATCAAAATATATATACCCCTAAAGAGACAACCAACTCTACACAGAGACAAATGCACATACATGGAAATTATTAGAAACGTTACCATCGATCATTAGCATTTCATCCAAGGTCTGTTTCAAGGGTTTATCAATTGTATAAGAAACTTTGTGGCTATGGACACCCATGCTTTCTTTCTTTCTTTTTTTTTTTTTTAACATCCTGTTTGTGATTTCCTTGACAGTTTAGTGTTGTTTGTGTGAAAGAATGCTTTGTTTTTACTGAACCTCACAAATGATCACAGTTGTCATTATAATGCTGTCATCCACTGCCATTATATCTCTAAACTCATGCTTTTATTAGTACTTTTGTGATTCCATTACATTCTAGAAGCTTCAGAATTTATAGTGTTCAAGTCACAATTTTTAATCAGTTAATGTTTCCTTTGATAACTTAACCTTTTCTATGACCAAAGCTTAAATCCAAGCCAGGATTTATCTGACAACCTGCCATCCAGATTAGTCATTGCATAACTCCAGATTTGAAATATAGAAATTAAGTGAACTTATACCTAGCTCTTATTATGGAATTTGTACTTTCTTCTATTCTGGCAATCTTTAAGCCTTCTAGTCATGCTACCATTTTTTCAATTATGTAGAACTTTATACTTATGAAACATTGTATGTATAAGTTTGGCAGTATGTTTGTGTGGATATACACTTGTTTCCATTCAGACAACCTAAGTTTGATCCCTGAAACCTACATGAAGAATAATTGGACTGAACATGGGGTTCCCAATATAGGAGTTAGAAAAAGGACTGAAAGAGCTAAAGAGGTTTGCTACCCTTAGGAAGAACAGCAATATCAGCCAAGCAGAACCTCAGAGCTCCTAGGGTCTAAGCCACCAAACAAAGAGTACACATGGAGAGATTCATGGCTCCAGCCACATATGTCACAGAGGATGGCCTTGTCAGACATCAATGGGAGGAGAGGCCCTTGGTCTTGTGAAGGCTTGATGGCCCAGTCTTGGAGAATTCCAGGGCAGGGAGGCAACAGTGGGTGGGTGGGTAGGTGAGCAACCTCACAGAAGCAGGGGGAGGGAGGATGGGATAGGAGACTTCCAGAGGGGAAACCAGGAAAGGGGATAACATGTGATATGTAAATAAATAAAATATCCAATTAAAAAAAATAGAAGCCAATAATTTTCCTCTGACCTCTACTTGTATGTGGTGCCATGCACAAGTCTCTACCCAGTCACAAATAAATTTAAATATACATCTTATTAAGCATATGTATATATGTACACATATATGTATGTATAATAATGCCATGATGCATGATTAAAAGTATCATTCAGGAAAAATCTCACAGCTTAAGATTACTTACTTATAAAATCACTAATCTAAATTCTTTCTTCATTGTCTCTAACAATAAAGCAATAAATTTTGTTCTGAATTACAGGTACACAAATAGTTGTTTCATTTGTACATTTTCACTATATACACATATTGAACACAGACTTACCCTTTAAAGAAATTTCATAATAGAGTGTTCCCATTCAAAATATTGTTTCTAAAATCAATTTTTGTAAAGAGTAGTTATACTAACAGGAATACATCTTAAATCCACATAATGGGAACTGAATGACAGGGATATAAGAATTGTGCTGGTTCCAATTAATGGCACAGCTTAATTATTTCCCAAAATCTTTATAAAAATATGAAATTTTATTTAAAGATGCATTGATTCTGGTCTATATTCTTACCAATATATATTAATGTGTAAAAAATTATCTCAAGCCTTAAGAGTTTATCATTGTAGTGGTAGTGGATAGACATCTTTACATAATTGTTTTACACCATTTTTATCCTCTATAAAATGTCTTCTTGAAGTTTTATAAAAATTATAGTACATTTTTGTCTCATTTCCTAATGATTTATGAAGTACTTCATGTAAACCTACAGCATATATCTTCCAGTTGGTAGCTTGCCACTTAAGTTTTTGATCTGTTTTGACAAATAGGAATCTCAATTTTAATGCAGTTAAATGATCAGTCTTGCTGACTGGGTCTTGTTTAATGTGGTACTCCTAAAGCAAAAGTCATTTAAATATTCATAATATTTTTCTACCAGTGTTAGAGCATTTCTTTTTTTATTTCAAGATTTTATTCATCTGGGATCATCATTTTTAAAGTTAGGTATATTTAAACACTATTGAGTAAAAAATAAAATGAAAATAACAGGTGTAAAATGTGTACAGTTATGTGAACTTTGACAAATTAGGGTGATCTCATTGCTAACAACACAGATGATAAAAAACCTTTTTTGGTAAAAACATTTTAATTGATAAATATTTGATTTGTGTCAAGTAAAAATAGTGATTAATAAAACTATTAATAGCACTTGTACACACTTTTTTCTTTCATTTTTGTTTTGTTTTACCTTGTCTTGTTTGTTTTTGACAAGTGTTTCCTTTTTTCTAGAGTAGTTGTATTGCTGGTCCATTGATAAGGTTTCATTTATACATTGCTAAAGATTTCTCTGGAGTTAAATATAAGGATCAGAAATGCCTGACCGATCCACTCATTCCACGTGGATCACATTACACAACTTGCAAGTAAGTCAATACATTGGAGAATACATCTTCCATACAATTCACTATGTCTGAACCATGACAGCTGTGACTCATAATAGTTCTTGCTGATTATATATGAGAGAAGAAGAAGCCCAGTGAATCTATACAGTTTCATGTATTTTCTGAAGGTATATAAGTTGTTTGCTGAGGTTTTAGGACTTCTATGTTAGGGTGAAATATAACACCTTCCTTTATTTATTTTTATTTTTAATAGGACAGAATAAATAAGCATAAACTAAAGAGCCCATGAAAAGGCACAAGAGACAAATAAAAAGCAAAGAAACACACTTGTTTGCACATAAAGGAATTACAAAAAAGCCTCTAAACCAGAAACCATGATATATACACAAAGGCTATAGGGTAATAAAATAGATTAAAATAAAAGTAATAAAAGTAGTAGTAGTAGTAGTAATAATAATAATAATAATAGTCCTTGTAGGGAAAAAGTGGGGTCCGGTGTCCTCTTGGTGTTAGGGCCACTGGGCAGGACCCAGGAAGTCTGACTGTGCCACGGACCCCATGGTACCACAGGACCAGCATTGGACTGCGGAAAGCCACAGGATTCCGCACCGGAGGTGAAGAAAGGGCACAGTCCGGGGTCCCCGTGGAACTGCCTTAATGGGGCTCCAACTATCAGGCACCACAGACTGCTGGGTACCGCAGAAGAGCCAGTTCTGTGGTCCCTGGGCTGCACAGACACCAGTGATGACAGATTCTCACTCTCCAACATCCTAGACACTTTTGAGAAAAGAAAAGCTGAGAACAAAGTGGGGACCTCAGGGCTGAAAGGAAAAGGGCAGGAGGAGAGAGCTCCAGCTGGTTACCACAGGAATGAGAGTGCTAGGTTTGCTCAGGCAGGTGGTTTGGGTTGACAGAATCCATGGCTGGAGGGCAGGGAGGCCTCCTGGCAGAAGGTTAGAGGCACAGTTCTTTAGAGGGAGACCTGCTCCATTAATCCATCACTGCGGGTTCTGATGAGCAGAGATTGCCCATGGTTTTAAGGTGTTTATTGTTGAAAGGCAGAGAGCGGGAGAAGTGTAGAAAAGCAGAGGTTGGCCATGACCACGTGGAGAGAGGGAAGAAGGGAAGGCAGAAAGAGGGGGAGAAAGGGAACAAAAGAATAAGAGTTAAGAGACGCAAGAGATCAAGGAGGAGGTAAGCAGCTCCTTTTATAGTCGGCTGTTGTCAGGTAGCTATGGGTGTGGAGTCTGGACAGCCTACATGACTGATGGCCACAGATTAATGGAACTAGGGCCTTGTGTCAGGAGCCTATGTCTGGGAGCATGTAGCAAACTTCCTTCTGTCCCTTGCAGATTAACCTGCTGTGTCTCCCAGGTTTAAACTTAGCTCAACTAGAAAACAGGCTGCCTTTCAGGGTCCCACAGTCCTGATACAGTTACTGGACAAAGGACCTCCAAGTGTGCCACTGAGTTTGTTTTCTGTTGACTATCTCCAGTGGAGCATGTGATATACTTTTAAAAGTAGTTTATTTCCTCAGTAAAAACCCCTTGGAGAAAACTGAATTTTCATTTGCAAATGGTTATCATTTTGAGATAAATCTTGAGTAAGGATTAGGAGAGTATGTCTCCATCACCTTTCAGCTCTAGAACCCCATCATACCCAGATTTGCACAGGTCCCATGTTCCAGGAAACATTTTTTTTTTTTTTTAAAGAGAGACCAACAAGCTTCCCACACTACTGCCACTACTGCGGGCACTGGCAGGTCACATGTCTCCAGTTGCATGTTCTCAATTCAGTGGCCTCTCTGGGCTGGAGCTCCCGAGTTCCCTTGGTGGATCACTGACAAGCCAGCCCCATGCAACAACCATCCACAACAGCCTTCACAACACCCAACAACCTGGTAAAAACAAAAGTTTTGATGATTAGCAGGCTACCATCACTATTACTGCCAACTCGCTGCCCCGTGGGGCCTGGCCAGCTATGTACTTGTGGGCAGTGGCTGTCCTGTTATTATATAGTGGAGACTCTGACTCAGATTTCCAAAATCTCTCCACCCAGTTCACTAGGTTCCCACTGATGGGGCGTTATGACATCAGCCCCATGCTTCAAAGCCTCCACAGCCTTTGTGGTGCACATCAGGCAAACCCAGACTTTGCTGCCATACCTTTCTCTCTGGAACCCAGTCGAATCATAGTGAGAAGAAAAACACCACACAGACTTAGCTCAGAAACAATGGTAACTCAATCTCAGGGCGCAACAACTAAAACCTTATCTCATATAAACCTTATTAAATCTGATTCCTCCTGAGGCTAATCCTGGCAGATCCGCCATGATACCGCGGAAACTAGAGCAGCTACATCTTGCCCTTGAAGGGAAATGAAATTTAAGATAAAACTTGAGACCTGGTTCATGTAACTTATGTTAAATAGTCCAAAGAAAAAAGTTGTTTGTAAGCTTAGAAGCCTGAGGCAGAAAACACTGTGGAACAGGCCCAGGCATGCCCGGGCAGGCCCATTGTTAAAACATTCCTGGGGGAAAAAGGAATGCAGGAACTTGTCCCAGCTATCTTGGCTGAGTCATCAGCCACCTAGTTGAAGTTATATGCTAACCAAATGTTCTGCTGACCTAGATAAGCATCCACTCCTCAGGTCTCCTGACATCCTGACTTGCACATACTATTCTGCTGATGTGTAATCGTTTTCTGCTGATGTTTAAATGAAACAATCGTGCGAAACCGCTCCAATTCCTCCTAGCCCCCCCCCAACCCTCTCCCTATAAAAACCCCTAGCTTTCGGGCCTTGTGGTCAATCTCTCTGTCTCCTGCGTGAGATACATATCAACCTGGAGCTTCATTATTAAACTACCTCATGTTTTTACATCAAGATGGTCTATTCGTGGTTTTGGGGTGTCACCATCTCGAGACTGAGGTGAGGAGGTCTCCCCACGGAGGTCTTTCGCCCTTAGGATATCCCTTTCCAAAAGCCCCTATCTCGAAACTCTTTCTTCTTGTCCTCCATCAACCTGGAAGTCCCGCCTACTTGCCCAGTGATTGGCTCTTTTGTTCATTAGGGGATTAGTTCACAAGAAGTCAACTGAGTATGTGACTCGCTCCTTGTCCATATCCCCTCCCAGAAGAATGCAATTAGCATCAAAATACAAACAGCACCAGTCCCACCCACAATAGTCCCATGCTTGCTACCTCAGTCTCCATGCATTCCATGTGTACATAGGTCCTACTATATTTAGAAAGTATTGTTTCCTCAGTGTCCTCCATCCCCTATGGTTCTTACACTCTTCCTACTTTTTTTTTCCATAGGGTTCATGGAGGGTTAAAATTTGATGGAGACATTCACTTTAGGGTTGAGTGTTCCACAGTCTCTCATTCTCTGCATAATGTCTACCTGCTTTTATATTTGTTCCAATCTGATGCAGAAAGAAGTTTTTCTGATGATGCCTGAGCAAAGCATCTATCTGTGAGCAAAATAATGTCATTAGGAGTCATTATATTTCTATATTCCTTTTGTAGAACACTAGTGTTTGATATTCCTCTAGGCTTCTGAGTGATCTACTCTTGAGGTTCTTGGTCACCTAAACAGTGTTGGGTATGGATTTAATCTCATGGAATGGGTCTTAAATAAAATCATATTACTATATTACTCCTACAAGCTTTGTACTACCACTGCACTACCATTTCTTGCAATAGGACACCACTGTAGATTGAAGAGATTGTTGTTGAGGTTGTGATTACAGTTTTTGCCTTTGGTAGCATGCAGCTTACATTCTGGTACCAAGAACACAACCCAGTATACAGAATGATAGATGAAGGCTTTAGGTAAGTACCAGCTCAACTTCTTCACATTTAATGAGTACCTAGGTGTTATTTTCAGCAATAGAACCTCTTACTGTTAATATGTGGAAAGAAACATATAGTCTAGAGAATAGCCAATCGTTAATTAGGGGCTCCTATGTGACCCTTTGGTCATCAGGCCAATTAGTTATAACTCATTTGCAGTTCTGAAGTTTTATTTGGTGAGGACACAAGTCCAGTTGGACTCTGTCTCCCCTGTTGTTTGGCTTTATGTACATAATTTAGAGAGCTTCTGTGTGTTAGGATTCTATATCACGGCTCAAATAGTCTTTATTTTTTTTCTCTTTCTCTGCATATGTGTTCCCTAATCCCCCACTTTCATCCCTCTCTCTGTTCAACCATCCTTTTCCAGAAATCCTCCCATATCCTTCCTTAATCATCTAACCTATTTCCCCTCTTAGGGAGCTCTCTCTCTCTCTCTCTCTCTCTCTCTCTCTCTCTCTCTCTCTCTCTCTCTCTCACACACACACACACACACACACACACACACACACACACTAAACCCTCATTCTATACCTAGCCTCAGTGTTTCTATGGATTGCAATTAACTTGTTCTTGACTAACAGCTAACATCCACATATATGCAAGTATATACCATATTTATATTTATTAGTCTGAGATATCTCATTCATTAAGTTTTCATTGGATAAATGTGCCACACTTTTATGCATTTATCCATTAGCAGACATTCAGATTGTTTAAAATTTCTGGCTATTATGAATACAGCATCAGGGTGCATGTTGAGTTAGTAATGACTGAAACAGAATGAAGCATCTTTTGACCAAAAGTGGCATAACTGGATCTTGAGATAGAGTGAGTCTCATCTTCCAGAGGAACTGCCATACTGATTTCTATACTTGCTGTACAAGTTTACATTTCAACAACAATGTGTACCTTTTAGACTACAACTTCACCAACATGAGCTGTCATTTTTATTTAAAAAATTGATTTTGGCCATTCTGACAGGTATAAAATGAAATCTCAAAGTAGCTTTGATTTGTATTTCCTGTATAACTAAGTGATGAATTTTCTTAAAGTCCTTCTCAGCAATTTGAGTTTCCTCCTTTTTATATTTCATTGTTTAGATATGGTACTCATTTTTATTGGGTTGTTTGTTTACATGGCATCTAGAGTTTTCCTTGCTTGCTTGTTTGTTGTTTTTGTTTCAAGTTCATTATACATTTTAGATATCAGCTCTCTATCAGATGTACAGTTATTAAAATTCTTTTCCCTTTTGTAAGCTGCCAGTTTTTCCTCACAGTTCATGTTGTTACGTAGAGTCTTTTAAGTTTGATGAGGTCCTATTTATGAATGGTTGATATTAGTAGTGCCCGTGCTAATGGTATTCTCTTCAGAAAATCTTTCCTTGTACCAATACATTCAGGGCTATTTTTCAGTTTATTTTCTATCTGATTCAGTGTATCTAATCTTACCTTGAGATCTTTGATCAATTTGGTGTTGAGTTTTGTGCAGGATGAGAAGTATGGACCTATTTGGCTTCATCTACTTGCAGCTATTCAATCTGATGAGCACCATTTGCGAAAGATGCTCTCCTTTTCCATTTGTCTGTGTCTGGATTCTTTATAAAAAATATCAGGTGTCCATATGTCTGTATATTTATGTCTGGGTATTCAATTTGATGCACTGATCAAAATGTATGAATTAAATCAAGAACAGATAATCAACTTAAACCTATAAACCCCAGTGAAATAGAATCAACGATTAACAGTCTATCAAGCAAAAAAATTTCCATGGTCAGACTGCTCTAATGCAAAACTATACCGGATTTTCAGAGAATATTTGATGACAATATGCCTCAGAATATTCCAAAACCTCCAAACATAAGGAACATTGCCCATATTGCCCATTTCCTTTTATCAGTCTATAGTTATTATGATACATAAACATATAAAAACAAAATAAGAAAGATAATTACACACAAATTTACTTTATGAAACACATGCAAAATAATCATATATATATATATATATATATATATATATATATAATCTTATTCAAAGAAGAAAATGTCTTTGGCCAAATACAACACCACTTCATAATAAAAGTCCTGGAGAAATTGTGGATGCAGAGGAACATACTTCAATATAATAAAGGCAGGTTCTATCAAGCCAATAGCCATCAACAACTTAAAAAGAGAAAAACTCAAAGAAGTTCCATTAAAATGAAAATACAAAGTTGGTCACTTTCTTCATACCTATTACTTGACCTCATAACTAGAGCAATAAGATAGCTGAAATAGAGCAAGGAGATACAAAATTTGGAAAGTAAGAAATCAAACTATCTCTATACGCAGATGATATGATAGTATACATCACTAACCCTAAAATTCCCATTGAGGAACTCCTATATTTCCAGTGAGCTAACAGAACACAAAATTATCAAAATCATTAGCTTTTCTACACACAAATGACAAATGTACTGAGAAAGAATCCTTTCATAAAAGCCTCAACAAAGTATGTTGGGGGTAACTCTAACGAAGTAGGTAAAATATTTGTAGTAAACACACACACTCACACACACACACACACACACACACACACACACAAGCACACACATTAAGAAATTGAAAAAACTAAAGAATATGTAAGATTTATATA
>NC_034595.1:21308974-21312918 GCF_900095145.1 Mus pahari | reverse complement strand
ATATATATATATATATATATATATATATATATATTTAAAATATAAAATATATATATAATCTCTTTTGCTCACGGATCTGTAGGATTAATACAGGGAAAGTGGCAACCCTAAAAATGGCAATCTACAGTTCAATGAAATATTCTTCAAAATTCCAACATATTTTTTTCACCTATCTTGAAAGGTCTATTTTTATCCATTTTTTTCTATATTTGTTGGTCTGGGATACCTCATTCAATACATTTTCTTTGGATAAATGTGTCACACTTTTAAGCATTTATCCCGTAGCAGATATTCAGACTGTTTACATGTTCTGGCTATTATGAATACAGCATCAGAGAGCATGGTTGAGTAAGCAATGACTGCAACAGAATGAAGCATCTTTTGGGTATAGGACCAAAAGTGGCATAATTGCATCTTGAGGTGGAGTGAGTCTCATCTTCCTGAGGAACTGTTATATTGATTTCTATACTTGCAGAACAACTTTGCATTCCAACAATGATGTGTACAATGTATATTTAATGAAAAAAAATTAAGTAAATAGAACAGGATACCTAAAATAATCCTGAGTAAAGAAAGGTCTTCCAGGAATAACCTCATGTCTGACTCAAACTGTGCTTACTACCAAGCTATAGTAATAAAAACAGTACAGTATTGTCATATTGATCTTTTGATCAATTTGAGAATTTCTGCAGTGAGTCTTTTCCTAACCTGGAGTAATAAAAATTTTTGTCTTTAGATTTTGCCTGAAGAATACAGTTTTAGAATGCATCTTCTATATCAAATATTAGTTAATCACATGATTCACTTTTATTGGACATTCCCTTTACATCATTTCAAATGCTAACCCCTTTCCTGGTTCCCCCCACATCTGGAAACCCCCCCATCCCATCCTCTCCCCCTGCTTCTATGTGGGTGTTCACACACACACACACACACACACACACACACACACACACACACACACATGCACACACACTCCTTCCTTCCTGCCCTCAAATTCCCCTGCACTGAGGATCAAGCTTTCACAGGACCAAGGGCTTCTACTCCCCTTGATGCCCAGCAAGGCCATCCTCTGCTACGTATGTGGCTGGAGCCATGGATCCCTTCATGTATACTTCTTGGTTGGTGGTTTAGTCCCTGAGAGCTCAGGAGGAGAGTCTGGTTGGTTGATATTGTTCTTTCTATGGGGTTGTAAACCCCTTCAGCTCCTTCAGTCCTTTCTCTAACTCCTCCATTATGGACCCTGGGCTAAGTTTAATGGTTTTCTATGAGCATATGCTTCTGTATTTGTCAGTGTCGGGCGGAGTCTCTCAGGAGATGTCTGTATCAGGCTCCTGTTAGCAATGCACTTCTTTGCATCCACAGTAGTGTCTGGATTTGATGACTATATACTGGATGGATCCCCAGGTTGGGCAGTTTCTGGATGGCCTTTACTTCAGTCCCTGCTTTAAACTTTGTCTTCATATTTGTTCCCATATTTTGTTCCCTTTTATAAGAAGGACCGAAGCACCTATACTTTGATCTTCCTTATTGAGCTTCATGTGGTATGTGAATTGTATCTTGGGTATTCCAAGCTTTGGGCCTAATACCCACTAATCAGTGAGTGCATACTACATGTGTTCTTTTGTGATTGGGTTACCTCACTAGGGATGATACTTTCTATGAATCCATTTGCCATTTCATGAATTCATTGTCTTTAATACCTGAATAGTACTCCATTGTGTAAATGTACCACATTTTCTGTATCCATTCCTCTGTTGAAGGACATCTGTGCTCCTTCCAGCTTCTAGCTATTATAAGTAAGACTGCTATGAGCATAGTGGAGCATGTGTCCATGTTATATGTTGGAGAATCTTTCGGTATATGTGCCCAGGAGTGGTATAGCTAGGTCCTTAAGTAAAAATATGTCAAATTTTCTGAGGAACCGCCTGATTTATTTCCAGAGTAGTTGTACCAGCTTGTAATCCTACCAACAAAAGCTTCTAAAAGGCAAAGGATACTGTCAATAGGATAACACAGCAGTCAAAAGATTGGGAAAAGTTCTTTACCAATCCTACAACTGGTAGATGGCTAATATCCAACATATACAAAGAACTCATGAAGTTGAACTCAAGAGAATCAAATAACCCTATTAAAAACAAAGAATTTGCAACTGAGGAATAGTAAATAGCACCTAAAGAAATGTTCAACATCCTTAGTCATCTGGGAAATGCAAATCATAACAACCCTGAGATTCCACCTCACATCTGTAAGAATGGCTAAGGTGAAAAACTCAGGTGACAGCAGATGCTGGAGAGAATGTGGAGAAAGAGGGACATGATCTACTTTCAAATTATTTTAAAATTTTAATAAATGATTAGGACCATTTGATATTTAAGTTTGTTTTAATATAAGTAAATGCAATAGAAGTTTATGGAACATTTTCTGTTTTCTCAATAAAATTGTCTTTGAGCATTTGTTGAATATAATTGAAATAAGATGTCGAAGCATTTCTGAACTTTCAAATTTTGGACCACAGGCTCATCTCAATTTCTGTCTCCAAAAATAAGTACTGGAGAAATTTGAGTCTTTGACAAATACGTTAATCATACATGGAAAGTTTATCAACCACTTTATTTTCAAACAAGCAGCCCCTGTAGGTACATTGTATGGCTTTTTTTTCAAACCAAATTACTACTTTCTAGTAAACTTATACTGAGATAATATTAAATCTAAATTCCAATTTTGGAAAAGACATGTTTCATTTTCTAATCCTTTACTACAGTTTTTCTTTTTTTCTTTTTTTCTAATGGCTATTTTGTTTCACATTTAGGAAAACAGTTAATCAGAGTACATTGGGAGAAGCAGAATCTATTGTAGGCAGAAGATGGAAGGAGATGAGCAGTATGCTCAATGAGAGTAACAGTACAGGAAACATGCCTTCTGAGGTCTGCCTCTTCATAGCTCAGCATAATGAATAAAGCTTATAGTAATTCACTCTGCATATAAAAATAGTTATAAAAAGCATTTTAATATAATCACAATAAGTAATGATAACATTTAGATTCATATGCTAATAACTGCGATTTGGACCTTGCTTAATACATAAAAATGTAAAAAGTTTAAAATTACTAAAGGTAAAATGATGTTAATTTTAATGAATCCATTTACATGATTGTGGTAATTTGCTGAGAAACCTCAAAATATGTCAGGCAGGCTTCTGGGAAGGTTGAAGCCCATCACAGGGATGAAACATCCTAAGCAGCAGTTGAAACACCTGTCCCCAGGAGAAAATCCTGCTTCAGGAAAACCTTAGCTTTGCTTTAAAATTATTTCTGCTGACTAATGCCCACATTATATATTTTATTACCTAAGATATTTATTTACTTTACATCTTTCTTCCCCACAACTCTCTTCCTTGTCCTCAGGGGAAAAAATGTAGGTCTCCCATGGATATGAAGCAGCCTTGGCTTACCAATCAAAACTAGGTACATCTGCTTCCATTGAAACTAGATAAGGCTTCTCAGTTAGAGGAAAGTGGTCTAAAGCAGTCAATTTATTCAGGGACAGCCCCTCCTCATATATTATGAGTCCCATAAGAAGACTCAGTACTCCCTGAGCTCATGTCTCTAGCTGCATATGCAGCAGAGGATGGCTTAATCTGCCATCATTGGGAGGAGAGGCCCTTGGTCTTGCAAAGATTATATGCTCTAATACAGGGGAACGAACGCCAAGGCCAGGAAACAGGAGTGGTAGGTTGGGGAGCAGGGTGGGGGGAGGGTATAGAGGACTTTCAGGATAGCATTTGAATTGTTATTTGATAGGAAGAAAATATCTAATAAAAATTGTTAAATAGTCAAATAAAAGAAGAGGAGGAGGAGGAGGAGGAGGAGTAAGAAGAAGAAGAAGAAGAAGAAGAAGAAGAAGAAGAAGAAGAAGAAGAAGAAGAAGAAGGAGGAGGAGGA
>NC_034595.1:21250870-21308869 GCF_900095145.1 Mus pahari | reverse complement strand
GAGGAGGAGGAGAAAGAGAAGGAGAAGGAGAAGGAAAGGAGAAGGAAAAGGAGGAGGAGGAAGAGGAGGAGAAGGGGAGGGGGGAAAGGGGAAGAAGGAGAAGGGGAAGGGGAAGAAGAGGAAGAAGAAGAAGAAAAAGAAGAAGAATTAGAATAATAATAATAATAATAATAATAATAATAATAATAAGAAGAAGAAGAAGAAGAAGAAGAAGAAGAAGACCCAGCTGAACAAATGTTACATATGTCCAAAGGGCCTAGGTTAATCCCATGCAGCTTCTATTGTTGGCAGTTGAGAACCTATGAGAGTCTATTGGCCCAGATGAATCGATTTTGTAGTTTTGGCAGTGGTGTCCTTGACCTCATTGGCAACTTCAGTCCTTCTTCCCGGTCTTCTACAGGATTCTCCAAGCTCCTCTAAATGTTTGGCTGCCGTTCTTTGGATTAGTTTCCATTAGTTCCTGGGTGAAGCCTCTCTAGTGACAGTTATGCTAGCCACCTGTCTGCAAGTATAGCAGAATATCATTAATAGTGTCAGAGACAAACTCCCTCTCATGGCATGAGTCTCAGGTTGGGTCAGTCATTGTTTGGCCATTCTCTCAAATTCTGCTCCATCTTTATCCCTGAATCTCCCCCAGGTAGAACATCTTGTGGGTCAACATTTTATGGTCAGGTTAGTGCCCCAATCCTTCCCTTGGAAGGCATGGCTGGTTACAGGAAGAAGCAGGTTCAGAATCTCTATCCACCATTCTTAGGAATCTTAGCTAGGATCAACCCCACAAATTTGTGGGAGTTCTCATTGTCTTAAGTTCTTGTTTTTCAGGATAATGCTCACTTCAATCCAGTTGGCACTCCCAGTACTCTCTCCCCTCACATTTCCCTTCCTGCCTCATCCCTCCTTTACCCCTCCCTACCCCCTCCCTAAACAAGTTTCCTCCTTTTATATACCTCAGATGCCTAACATAATGTCCCTTCTTAGTGATACTCAAGCACCCCCTTGAGCCTTCCTAATTACTTAGCTTCTTTCTGTGCATAGTTTGTAACATGGTTATCCTGAAGTTTATGACTAAAATCCACCCATAAATGGGCACATTATATGTTTGTTTTTCTGGGTCTGGAGTACCTCAATCAGGATAATCTTTTCTAAATCTACCCATTTTTCTGTAAATTTGACATGAAGTCATTATTTTTAATGGCTGAATAATACTCCATTGTTTAAATGCTTTGCTGACATCCAAAAATATAAAAAGAACTCAAGAAACTAGACAATAGCAAACTAAATTACCCAATCAACAAGTGGGTACACATCTAAATCTAGTTCCTTAACTGGGGAATCTCTAATGGCCAAGAGGCACTTAAAGAAGTGTTCAACATCTTTAGTCATCAGGGAAATGTAAATGAAAACAATACTTAGATTTCATTTTAAACCAGTCAGAATGACTAAATCTCAAGCAACAGCTCATGCTGGCAAGGATTTGGAGTAAGGAAAAGAACCCTTTGTTGCTGTTGAAAGTGCATACTTGTACAACCAACTTGGAAATAAATTTGGTTGGTTCATAGAAATTTGGAAATAGATATACCTCAAAACCCAGCTATGCCACTCATGATAATAGACCCAAAACAAACTCCACCTTCCTACTAAAACACTTCTCAGCTATGCTTATAAGAGTTTTATTTATAATAGAAAGAAACCTGAGAGAGCCCCGTACATTATTATCTACAAGCTGTGATTTGAGTTAACAACCTAGAAACTCAGATATAACTGAGCTGAAAAACCTACTGTACCTATATCCTAAAGCACATACATTTTTCACCAAGTGCATATCCATCAGTATAATGTAGATGGAAGTGATGCCGAAATGCTTTTGCATACTCAACTGTGTGCATTCATTCAAGAGGCACAGATCACAAAGAAACAATTCAGCTAGACACAATATAATCACATGATCTAGAAGTTAAAACTAATACTATGAACAGAATAAGTATGCAAATATAAACATTGCATGCTTGTGGCTATAAATACATATTTATATAGGAAGCATAGATTCTATGTCTACCTTAGAGCCATTGGCTTTGTATTTATTTCATTGTGAAAGAAATGAGTAATTTGCATTAGAGAACATTAGGTCAGCTCTGAAGATATACATGTATTGGTATGAAGGAAGTGACTAAAACTATAACACCCCAAGGACATGATTTTTAATTTTTAAAGACCATATATATAAAATCATATATGACATTAGAGAACATTTAAAAGAGCAAGGTTAACTCATAAGGTAGAGAGCCATTCCCCGTAGAAGATATTTAACAATGAACTTTCACAGCAAAATATATGATCTAAAACAAAATATTGGTCTGCTAGAAGAGAAAGGCATATTTGCCATTCTTAACAACATAATTTCATTAATGCCAGAGGATAAGTACTAGGCTTTCCATTTCTCCATTTGGCTTATGTTTTTGTATGAGGAATTAATTATTACTACAGCTTTATGTACACGTTATTTGATGGTAAATTATTTATGTACTATTTAATAAGTTCTTAGTCTTTCAGAAGCTACAGTGAAATTAAAGAAAGTCGTCCTATGCCAGAATGAATTTAGCTGAAGTGTTCTCCCATGGGCAGATGGTAATTGGATGGATACTACATGGATACATAGACAACAGGTAAAACAGACTCTAGTAATGAAAGTATATCCCCTTCAAAGCATTGCTTCTTCCTTCCTGGTATTAAGACGTGCCCTGTTTTTACCATATTTACTATTTAGCTTGGTTCCTACTCTGTATTCAGGAAATCATATTTTCTAGACTCACTGAGTTCTAAGTGTTCCTGGCAACACAATACATTGTTAGTAAAGGAATGTCAATTACTTGATTAACTGCTTAACAATATTTAACTGGTTTCCTATGTTAACACATATTTATTAAAATTTCTTACAGAATTATTAGTAGAAATCCCCCTCAACTTTAATTCACACATATAGTGAATATATTTACTGAGCATGTACACTACAATGTACAATATTTTTTAAGGTAATGAAAAACAAGCAGCTTATTCTCTTTAAAGTATCTATAGCGTGGTATCATACCTCCAAGTTGAAATCTGAATACAAGAAAGTGTCATTGTTAGATGGATAAGGTTATTTCATCTGTGTCTACTTCATTCTTTTTATTAAATGAACTTTAAAAGTAAATACAAATGCAGGCAACATAGTGATATACCACCACGTCCACAAAATATTCTTTTTCAACTAAATATCATCTTTCTCAAAGTGAGTACATAGTCAATTATAAGACTTTTTGTCTGTATCAGAAAGACCTGAAATAGCTGTACCTAGAACATCGGAGATTTTTTTTCCTTTATATATATATATTAGAAGCAACTATTATTTAGGTGAAGAAAGTTTTTGTTTGACAAACTAGGTCAAGAATGTGAACACTGTTTAGAATAAACTAACTATAATTTATCAAAATCGTCTTTACAAACTCTTTCTGAACATATTACAGATACTATCTTACTTTCTCTGACAGAAAGGCTTATGATATATAGCATAGTTTGTACTATTTATTTTGTTATTTTCTATGTTCAGTAACCGAGGCTCCTAGCTATTCAACAATGTGAGCAAGATTGCATAGTTATTAAGTAATCATTACTAATCATAATTAAAATTTAAGTTCCTTCTCTAAGATCTCATACATCCTTTCTTAAAGGAAATTCTATTTTTTTTTTGAAAGGGAGATATCTTGGACCAAGGGATAGGACTCGATCCCCTCCTGTTAAAATACTGATGGAATCAGAGGGAAGATGAATTTCCTTGACATTTTCTTAAACTTTACAAGAAAAAAAAAGGTTGCAAGAATATAAAATAGAAATTGAGGACTACTGAGGATCATAAGAGAGGAAAATGAAATCTCTCTGTGTCATGTTGCATCCTTTAATACAAGCACTTTAAAACAAAATTCAATTATAAAATGAGGACATAAGTTTGGGAAGGAGATATGATGAGGGTTCCTGAAGCATTTGTGGGGGTGGAGGTGATCAAAATACATTGTGTACATATGTTATACCTCTAGGAAACTCAAATCTTCTCTCTCAAGGTCAAATATCTAAACCTTTAAAATACAGGATATGATCTAGAAAGTCAGTATATGTCCTACGAGGTCTTGGTCTAGAATTCTGATCTCATATACGTTTTTTCTGCTAAGATATATTTATGCTGAGAGAAATGTGAAGCATATTGCAAAATGATAAACCATATGATGCCTATCATTACCATGCTCATTTTAAATAATAATAATAATAATAATAATAATAATAATAATAATAATAATAATGTATTTCACTCATTTCTTAAGGTCTATTTAGACATTAAACATAGTGGAAGAAAAACAAAACCAGTGATTTATGAAGCCTATTAGGATATTGTCTTTCTAAATCTCTTCTAAATTGCATTCATTTTTCTACCAAAGAGCAATATTTCTAGTTTAAAGAATAGCTAATGGAAGTTGTCAAAAAGTACATAAGGACTATGGTTTGACCAACCACAGGAAAATCAAATGAGTCACTATCAATTCGTAATACACATATACCACATCAGGCAGTGGAGGCATGAACTTTCAGTCACTATGACTGGAGTTTCTGTACATCTTTATATGTTTTACTTTCCTCCAACAATTATAAACATGATTTTGTTCAACAAATTTATTTTATTTCTAAGTTAAGAGTATGCATTGTTCTATGGACTGTGGTGAAGGTTGTTACTGAGAATTGGGGTGCCATACTATGCATGATTATACTTTTCTGGCTAATTTCTTGAAATCATTATTGAAGATAGAGTAAGATTATTTTGTCTTTCTTAATGACACAAGCTTACCCTTTCTATGATGTACATCTCTACCTGGAAGCAAGACTTTGCTCCATTCTAGCCCATTACCTGCCTCCCGATGAGACCCTATGATAAAGGCTGAGCTTCTACAAGCAACTGATTGTACCAAAATTACCAAAGTCATTAAAGCTCTTTCTTTTTGATATAAAGAATATGACTCCAAAAGAGTTGAAGTAAAATGCAGAGAGTATAAAATAAGTTAAAAAATGATCAGTGCCCATTGCTCCTTAACACATGAAAGTAAGGTTAAGAGAGTCGCTTCAGCCAGTAGTCAATTGTCTGATATTAATTATTTTCTTTCATTCACTATTGATGTGGGCTTGGACAAACAAATCAGTTCTTTGTAGCTTTATTTTCCCCACATTTAAAATATGGCTGTGAATACTGATCTCAAAGAAGCATGGGTAGAAATCAAATAAAATGATGTGTAAAAATTATTTTTCATAGTGGTTGGCGTACACTTGGAGTTTAATAAGTTTGGGTCAAATTTCAAGTGATGAGAATGCTGATGAACAGTGTCTCAATTTCTAGATTGCATGAGATAGGCCTTGTCCTGAATTTGGAGAGAGCAGCAAACTCTAGAAGCCCAAAGGATATTAGCAAGCACTTGCAGAGGGTCTGCACAATTTCTCTGGCCAAGCATGCTTGCTTAGTAACGTTAAAAAAAGGAAACCTGCTGTCCAAGCTGCAAGCTGGAATTGAAAGATATAGTGATGGTTAGAAGGCCTATTTAGTAAGACCAGGAAAACGCACTGGGAGGGAATCATTTGTCTGGACACAGAAAGCTGAGTCAGAGAGAACAGGCTGTCGCATAGGCAGGTTGAGCTAAAGCCAAAAATCATTGTTCAATGGTTGCTCAGAGGAACACTTTTAATCCAGGCCTTAGTAAAAACTCTGTGTCCGCATATACACCCAACTTTAGATTTTTTTTTTTTTTATTTTTTACAAACAGTATCCTAGTTAGCAAGTACAGACTGGAAAGAAAGAAATCCAACAAACCCACAGAACAAACAAACAAACAAAAACATGAATGACTTCTACCTAATTATTGACGGTGTCTTGAAAAGAGGCTTCCTAAGACACAACTATTTTGATTCAGTGTGGAAACAGCTTGTGACAAGATTTGGCTCTTCATTAACGCAGAACCCTGTCCTTGAAGCATCTCCCAAAATCCAGGGTTTCAATTCAAAATGAGTTATACATTTGTTTTCTTAACTGAACAATGAAAAGATTCTTACTGAATTTAAGAAAAATTATGGTTATTATAATCAATAACTAGCAAAATAATACTTGAGATATTATGCAGAGTAGAGTTCATTGAACATAACTGTTACTATCTTGTAACCTAAGAAAGGGAATATTTTACATTACTAAAAATCATTCTATTTTTTTTCTAACAGAAAGTAAAATTAGCACTCACTGAAACTTATGTTCCGGGTTCTCTTTTAGGCCGTATTTATGAAATTAAAAGCTTTCACAATGGTCTTCAAGTGAAGGGACATTTATGTAGGTATCTGAGATTGGAGAGACTTATCTTTGGTCAATTTGACTAAAGCTGAAGTCTTTTGGGAAGAATGAACTTCATTTGGGTAGTTGTCTCTATCAGACTGACATGTGGTCATTTTCTTGATTAGTGATTGCTTTGGGAAGGCCCATCCCATTGCAGGTTGTTCCAAGCCTGAACAGGTGAGCACAGGTTATTTGAGAAAGCAAGATGACTTACATTAATATAATTATTTTTGTTTGTTAGGTAGTTAATAGTATGAATCATAATGAATTTTTATATATTCCTGCTGTTATTTTGCTCAGTTCTCCAACTATATTTATGTCTCTTTCTATCCCTAATTAGAGTCCCATCTTTAGAGTAGCTTCATGTTTCTTGTACATGAATATATTGTAATCTGCCTTGAGCTCCTTTCAGCCACACTAGTATAATCATGCCTTTATACTTTCCTGGGTTTTGTGCTTACTAGTGGTTACATACACACATCTGAATACCCAGTGCTCAGAAACTCAGAGGAAAGAAAACATGTGACTTATGTCTTACTAGGTCTTGATTACCTCATTCAATATCTTTTATGGCATTATCCTTTACCTGGAAATATCATTTAAAAATGTTGAATTGTATCTCATATCCATCTGGGCTGAAAGTGCTCAATTCAATAGCAGTAGACTATTTAACAAAAACCTCAACACCAAGTATGCAAAGCTCACTTTTGACTTGTTGGTCAGTGTTGTCAGAGAGACTCCAAAAGCATTATTGCTATTGTTGTTGCCTTTGCTTGTCTCACAGACATAGAAGACAAGTTTATATTACTAAAGATACCATGCACCCTCATGTTTGTCCCTGTATTTCCAGTAAATGTTAAAAGATATGGACCAATTCATATATATGGTATAGCAGTTTAACTCTATTATTTCCTTCAGGAAGAAAACTACTCAATATACCACCATGAAGTCCCTAAAAGTGACCATATTTAATAGGTCCTTCTCTCCTCAATGAGATATAGAGAAAGGAAAGATGAGAGTCACCCTCAGACAATTCAGATGCAAAGAAGACACTCAAGATAAGTGCCTTTGAAGAAGCAAAAACTAGCCAATCAGTCTGACAGAAGCAGAGGCTAACCAAACTGACAGAAAAAAGCAATGGTTATTTACACTGCCCGTAAAGAACTCCCTACAAACTTCTGAGCTGTCTGAAGTCACAGTGTGTTGCAAGCTTGCAGTTTTTATGAGCAGTCATTCATGCTGAGGGTGGGATTTGCTGAGGCAACGGCCTTTGGGTCACTTGCTTACATATACCACTATAAGTAACACCAATAGAAAACATTGGTTCACCAAGTTCTACTTTGGTAGTATTTGTAATTTGGTGTGCTATCAAATTTTCCAAAGAGAAAACTTTCTGATCTCAACATGACTATTACACACAACCATAGTCTTTCTCTATGCACCCAAGATGCAACAGGAAAATAACCAAATTTGGGGACACCCATAAAAGAAATTGGAGGGCAGAACAGAAGGGGAATAGTGACTCAAATGTGAAAATTATTTAAAGATTAAGAAACAAAAAAGTCTAATTTCAATAGTCAGCTACTAGAGTCAAAATGGTAAGAAAGGAACAAAAGAGAAGTAGAGAGGCAGCAAGGGGGGAGGAAAGGAGAGAGAGAGAGAGAGAGAGAGAGAGAGAGAGAGAGAGAGAGAGAGAGAGAGAGAGATCCCTTGCTCAAACTGATTGGAGATTTTCTGGGATTTAATTAATTTTAGTTTCTACTTTATTCATACATGCAGATTAATTTTTACTTGTAAGTTTGTTCTTTGTGTTTTATCTGGTCTAAATAAAACAGGTAATTGGTATCATTTTTAAGTATACATATTATAATACATTTTGCTCATGATGATTTAGGGATCTAGAAAAATCAGATGAAGAAAAGTTAGAGAAATATTCCAAGGAGTACAGATTAGAGCCTCAAGAACTCAGATGCATTTTAATTGTGTTCTAGGCTCCTAGACAGTATGAGTTGAAAGCCATTTGTTTATCAACTGGAATAATGGGGATATGACAAAGGCAGAAAAAGAATGTTCATTTTGATTTCACAAATTCTACTATGGCCCAGGAGGATATAACACTCAACAAATGCTTCTTCACTGAATTCTGGAATTTTCCTTTGTATTGGAAGAAAAATCTATTTGTTAAACAATAGAAGGTACAGTGACCTAGAAATAAACTATTCTCCATTGATGTATAAATGGAGAAATGGGAAATGTTCTACTTTTTTATTGAAAATGTTCTTTATGTTTTAGTGTTCTTGCACCTGCTTTCTGTGCCTCCATAGTATGTATTCTGCCATTCCTGCCAAACCCTGGAGACTCTAGGGAGGTTTGTGGTACAAGTGATGGAAAGAAAGACACCAACAAATCAACAGATATCTCTGTCCTTGTCAACATAAGCAGGGGACCCAATTCATGTACAGGAGGTCTCTCATGTATATCTTAGTACAATAGAAAAAAAGACAGAAAAGTATCAGGAGTAGAATTCTCAATCTAACTTAAAATATAATAACACAGAAGTCTTCGGAGTCAGTGGTTTCTCTAGATCTATGGTGTTTTTCATCAGGGAAGTTTTTAGTCCTTATTAATTAACACATTAATGTAACCCTGAACTGTTTTCTGTATTTTAAGTATTTAACTAATAGAAATAAGTAACCTGCATGCCAGCCAGTATCATTAGAAGATTCATTAACTCCAAGTTTCCAATCTTTCCTAGTCACAGAGGTTCAAGAAGAATAACACTTTCCATGTATATGAGATTGCCTGTCCACACTGTCCTTTGAATGAGTATCTTATCAGTGACCCATAGATACTCCTTCTGTTCATATCAGAAGTCACAGATGGAGAAGCAGTTGATCTTCTGCTTCCAGTATATCTGGATATGAGGAGAGTGAGTTGCACCAATAGAAGCCATGGTTGTGTTGCTCTGAGATGGGCTTTTTGCTGGATGAAGAGATAAGACTTTCAAAAAATCAAGAGGCAGTGAAAGAAATAAAAGACAGAAAACTTGAGTGTTTTATCAGTGGAGAAATTTGACTGGTATCCAAGCAAGAGGTTTGGCTGTTAAATATTTACCCCACAGTGTCATTTCTCAGATCTAAATATAGTTTCTAAGGGGCTGGCCCTTGGTGGATGGTTTATATCTATAAAACTGTATATTGGCAACAAAAACTTGAGGATTGGAAATTGGTATCCAACAATTATTCCAGTTTACCCACAATATCATTTTCTTTCCTAATGAATATCTCTTTATTTTGTATTATTGCTATTGGCATTTGCCTTCAGATTTGTCCCAAAAGAGCTACTACAAAAATGACACAAAAAGATCACATAATGCTTAGGAACAAAACAATGACAACTCAGGACAGACACATCACAATGAATCTCATTACAGAGTAATTAACAGATAGGCCTCCCTCCACAATGTAAGCATGAGAGCTTCTCACACTGGTACAAGTTAGGCACTTTGGACACACTGATGTTTCTAGAATTGAGGGTTCCTTTTGAAACACTTGCCATGAGTGTGACCAAAAAAAGAGTGGTCCATTTTGGGGATGCTTGATGTATTTTCTGAAGTTGATAATAGATTCTGGCCTAGCCCTATGCAAACAGGGAAATTTTTTTTTATTTGCCATTAATTCATTTATTTATTCAGTTTATATCTCAATCACAGCGCCTATCTTCCCATTCTACCGTTTCTCCTCTGAGGAGAGGGAGACTCCCAGGTACCAACCCTCACTGGCACATCAATTCACTGCAGGACTAGGCACAGTTTCTCCCACTGAGGCCAGACAAGGCAGCCCAGGCAGGCAGCAGATTCAGAAATAATCCGCTGCTCCATTTCTTGCAGGACACTCATGAAGGCCAAGCTGCACTTCTGCTACATATGTGAAGGGGGTATATGTCCAGCCCATATATAAGTTTTGGTCAGTGGTTCAGTCTCTGAGAACCTTTATTACTATTAGTCCTTCATGTCTGAGTCTGATCTGATTTTTGGTATTTGTCCCCCTTTCATCCTAAAGAGGGGATAGGTATCAGGTCTCTTCTCTCTTTCCTGTTCCTGTTCAGGCTTACTGATTAGATCTGCAGTGGTATTTTCCATAAATGCAGGACCACAAGAGTCAGGATGACTCACATGTATAGGGTGAAACTATTCTTTTATTAATAAGTTTGCCTAAAGAAACTTCAGGTTGACCTGACTTGACAATATCTTGGGCAACTAATTAATTGTACTAGATTGATGAGTGACATAAAGCTTCTGATATCATTTCCCTGAATATAAAATAAGAGGTCAAGCCAGGTTGCTTGAGGATATGGCTCCTTTAGTTTCTGGGGAAGATTTTTAATGACTCCTCAAAACCTAACAGTTTCTGTATTGTACATGAGTCCTGTGAGCTGTAGAAGTTTCCTTGGCCTTAAAACTAATTCCACTGGGACTTGTCTTCCACTGAAACATCTTCTAAAGTAAGTGCGCATTCCCCATACATATAGAATTTGGCGATGGGCAGGTAGCCTGAAAAGGTATTTCACTGCAATTAGCTTTCTTTGCTCCTTGTCAGAAGGATTTGGAGCCCAGAGGCAACTTCCATCAGGATAAAAATACTCTGCAGTGTCAGGAAAAGATATTCTTATATAACACATGCTGATTTCTTTCCCCTATTTTGCAAGTACTCAGAATGGTAGGGTTTGCTGACATCCTAAAGCAGTTCAACATGCATTAATGCTTTACTCCCTTGTCTGATATAAGCAGAACACTGCTGATTCCTACTGTTCTCTCAGCACATTATTTAGTGAATACCAGGCCAAGGATGTAAATAAAAAAAAAAATCTCTGGATGTTTTGTTCTTCAAAAATGAATATTTGAAAAATATTTCAAAAACATTTTATTAAAATATATACATTTGGGTATGACTTTATTCCCTAGTATTTGACAATGCATGGGTGACATATGATAAATCTGGGGAAATGATACTTGGAAAAATGCAGATTAGGCATCTGACTTAGAACCGTATCATGAGCATCAAAAAACTTAGAGTAACTGCAGCCTAAATTCATGGTTGAACAAAATCCTCAATACTAACACATATATGTGTTTATGTATATGTATTTATTTTAGCATACCACATGATTTAATTTTCCTGTTATTTTTTTCTTATCTTCATTTCTAAAAATTATTAATGTTATGAATTTTATAATTATAATAAAACTTTATATATAATTCCTGACTCTATTACTTCTAAAACCTTTCACTATGTTTATGTGCTTCTATCTATCATTTTAGGGATATCCTTACAATCACATGGGCTAGCCTATTAAACTACCCAATACCATATGATTACTAATGAACACTAAATGTATTTCCAACATTTTCTCTCATTTTTGAACAAATCATTGGGGGTGAACTCTTAAGCGTAATGTGGCATTCATATAATTGAAATGCTGAACTTCAGCCTTCTAATTGGTTTTCACACTTGATTTTTGATTACGTGTATCTTTTCACAGATTTGACCAACATTATTTTTTAAAAGTCAAAAGCATAATATTTAGGAAAGTATTTTCATAGTTACTGATAACAATATCTGAAAAAACATAAAACCAAAACCTCGTATTATCTTCTATTTAGAATATCTAAAATTATGCTTATTACTCAAACAAAAGTAAATAGTAACCTTCAAACACTTGTCCCCATGTATCTAATTTTCCATGAAAAGATATATTACTAATTCAAGAAATAATCAGAAAAGGTTATAATCATTTGGGAGCCATTTCCAACACCCCAATAATACATTTCCAAATTCCAAGAAAGAGAATGGTGAGGAAGGAGAAGAACAATTGGCAATTATCTTGTTTAACTTAATAGAAATAAATAATGAGTTAATCTGTAGACAGATATTATGTTTACCAGCAATACTTCTTTTGTTCCTACAGAAAACATTTAGTACTCTTACATTCTATTGTCCTGTCTCCTCCTCTTACCTCTGTCATCTAAGTTACTGGAGTCCTAATAATGAAACATGGTGCACTGATCCTTTCCCCTTGAGTTGTATATATCATTTTGACTAAAGAGCAAGCTCAATAAGTGATCTAAGAAACATTTTAGCTACATGAACAGAATGTGACCTAAGGATGAATGAACAAAGCCCAGAAGTCCTCTATCTGGAAGGAAAATTTGTAATGTCATAAGATAGATAATTTTGGTGAGGCCTTTCATACAGATTAGGTGTTGATTATATAAGTAGTGTCATAAAGATGGGTTCATGAAGTTAAGGTCATGCAGAGTACACTGAATGAGCAGACATAAATATGTTGTAGTGATCAAGATGTATCTCAAAGTCCTTCATGTAGAGTAAGTTGCCTAAAAGTCATCTTTCCCTCTGCTTACAAACTCAAGAAAGGGGAGGTAGAACCTGCAGAGACCATGTCTAGATGATAGGCACGGCCCCCAGTTGAGGGATGGGGCCATTTGCCCATATCAAAATTTCTAACCCAGAATGGTTCCTAAAGGAAATAGAGGGACAAAAATGGAGCATAAACTGAAAGAAAGGCCATCCAGAGTTCTCCCCACCTAGGGATCCATTCCATCTGCAGATTTCAAACCCTGACAATATTGCTGATTTCAAGAAGCATTTGCTGAAAGGAACCTGGTATGGCTGCTCTCAGAAAGGCTGTGCCAGCACTTGACAAATGCAGATGCAGATTCTCACAGCCAAATATTGGACTGAGCTGGGGGTCCCCCATGGAAGAGCTAAGGGAAGGACTGGAGGAATTCATTGTATTGTAACCCAAAAGAAAGAACAACATCAACTAACTGGGCAACCCAGAACTCCTAGGGACTAAATCACCAACAAAAGAGTAAACGTGTAGTGTAGGAAGCCATGGCCCCAGCTACATAAATAGCACAGAGTGGCCTTATCTGGCATCAATGGAAGGGAGGCACTTGTTCCTGTGGAGGATGGATGCTCCAGTATAGGGGGATGCTAGACCAGTGAGGTAGGAGTGGGTGAGTGGGTGGAGGTACACCCTCATAGAGGCAAAGTGGAGAGAGTTGGGATGGGAGGGTTGTGGAGAGGAAACTGAAAGAAGTGATATCATTTGAAATATAAACAAGATGATTAAAAATGAAGTCAATGGGTGGGTTGGGAGCAGTGTGTGGGGAGGGTATAGGGAGCTTTGGAGATAGCATTTGAAATGTAAAGAAGAAAATATCTAATAAAAAAATTGAGTCAGACGAAATCTTCCTTTTGAGAGCTGTGTGATTTTCAACTTTTTGTACTTACTCCATGTACTTTGGATGGCTGTTTTCCACACACTGCTTTATTCTAAATGATTTATTCCAGTAGATTTCAGGGATGTAAATCACTGTGTTATCAACACATTTGTTTTTGAAAGCTTCAACTATTGAGAGGGTTTCCTGTGTTGATATTGAAAACTGTGATGACTTTAAAGTAATTTGAGTAACAACTTTTAATCAGACTATGTAGTAATGATGAGATTGTCCTATCCACATGGTTGGAAAAACAATACATTAAAGACAGTTGTTCTCTATTAACTGGTTATGACAAAGTGATTAGTAAGTGTATATTAATCAAAGAGAATAATGACCTAGAAGCCAGCAATATTGGAATTTACTGTTTTGTAAAAATTGTTGCAGATCCATAAATGGTTTGGAAGTTACAGAGATATTACTATAGCTTACAATGTTATATAGAAATCAGAAGACTTCTACCTAAGAACTTGAAAGTTTTAAACAAGATGTCAATGAGAAGAATAGGCACAAATGTCTATACACTACACTAATTATTCATTGTTGTATAGCAAGTTATTTTGTTTTAGGTAGACTGAAATAATAAAAGCCATATTGTGGTTTTTGTAGATTAAGTATGTAGGCAAGCTTGACTGAATCTCTGGAAAGTCTATGAACTTGATATCCTCCAGACTAAAGTTAAGAAGGATCTTATAAGCACAAGAACTAGGTATTTAAAGGCAGTATACTTGATGACTAGTATGCTGAGACATCCTTTCTACATCATGCAGGACTCTTCTTCAAGAGAGGAAAGGTACCTGAGCAAAACAAACTTTTTAATATTTATAACCTCCATCATGATAGACACCTTAGGACGCCATCACCTTCTGCCTCTGAGAGGCAAGTTGGGATGTCTAATAAACAATCTATGATATAGTCCGAGACAGGGTGCATTTCCTGGAATTTAGGGTCACTGAGAGTAAGTTGAGGGAACTTATTTGCATGTATTAATAAATAAAAACTCTAACAGGAAGAACAGTCATAAGTTTATGGAAAGGTGCCAAAATGGCTGAGAAAAGAAACGACCACAAGGAAAGGACAACAGAGAGATGAGAACAAAATAAAAATCAATGGAGGTATGAACATCATATCTCTGTACGCACACCCTTTCCCCTTTACATCAAACCACGTTTTATTCCCATAGTCATTCTAGTGGGAAAAGGCATGGGGGTAGTTGGCATCAGAATTAACTTCCCAAGAGGAGAATGTGGAGCTGAAGAGAATACACTTACTGTTTATATGCTATATCATGCCTGACTGTTTCATTGGGCATAGAACAACCTTTTTAAAAAGAATTTTTGATCCTGTAGCCTGGGGAAGAACGTGCTGCAAAATCTTGACCTTTTCCAGTGTTCCTAGGGGCCAAAAGTGTTTAGAGAAGTGAAAAATTCAATTTCTCTGCTTGACTTGTCATTCAGACCTCGAATAGAATAGAGACACAGATAGACCATCAAATATATCCTCACAGCTTTGTTACAAGTCCTGAAAAGAAAGAAGGAATTGGAAAACTCTGATACTCCATTCTAAGCACACAAGAAAAAATAATTTCTATATGTAGTTGGGTGTTTCCCTGCTCAATAATGTTTAAATATCTACCATTTAATTTGCAAACCTTAAATAAACATCTGCACTATTTAATTTTAAGGTTTTAAGACATTTTGTATGTCTTAATACTATTTTTAAAAATATACAAATCTAAAACCCTCATTGTCATGTGATAATTTCTTCCTTTTTTGGACTGCTTACATAAATGATGTGGAAATAATGTGCGTCTCACTCACAATTTTATGAATGGGAAGACATGTATATGTGTTGGTGTTCTAAACAGTACTATACTCTATTTTAAAATTGCCATTTCCTATAAAGTAACACAGGTTTTTTTGAAAAACTTGAGTCAGTTTCTACCATCCCCAAATACCTCTTTCTTTGTCTGAGATTCCTTCCTATAAGCTCTCTCTCTGTCAGTATATTTGCCATATTTTTATTTGAGGATCAGCTAGGTATTCATGTCTTGTATAAAATCTTTCCAAGCTAGGTCAAATCATAGTTTCCCTCATATTTCATACTAAAAACTTTGATGTATCTAAGGAAATTTTATCACAGTTTATTTATGCATTAAAAACAGAATCGGTACATTGATGTTGCTTAACTAACAGGCTTCCTCATTTATTTATTATATTTTTGGTGATTAATGAGTGAAAATTTATTATATGCATATATAATTTTATTTTTAAACGTATCTAGAAAATTCCCTATTTTCCCTTGATATATTTTTATGTACTACCTCCAAAATAAATCTGTTTCTGATCAAGTAACAACGGAAAGTTAGATTCTAATACAAACATTTAAAGTGTATTTATTTGAAGTAAATTATTAGAAACAGATTACTCTCATAGAGAGGGTATTATGCAAATGTGTAAATATTGGTCTGGGAATAGAGACAAGACCATACCTGAGCCAATTAAGTAATTTCCCATTTTACCTGCAAATGTGATGTCAGAGATTCTACGTAACTTCTACAGATTATCAAAGTTGAATATGCATATGGAAATGAAACAGCTCTCTTTTCATGCTGGTTATGAGTGTCATGTGCTAGTGTTCCCTTTGCCTAGACCAGTGAGTGGTAGTGCAAAAGGTAGCACATTCTGTCAGCCAATTCCTAAGACTGTGTTTTAAATCTGTTTAGAATTAGCCTTTCTGGAGATCAGAGAACACACCCCTTCAATTTCAGAGGGCCAAAATAGATTTCAATCTATTCGCTCATGGGCAAAATCTAAATTTTCTGAACTATGTTAATTCTGAACTGAAGGTGAATAAAGAGCAGGTTTTTTGTTTTTTTGTTTTTTTGTTTTTTTTAAGAGAAACATATTTATTTAATTAGTGGATTTGGAAACTCAGAAACCTCAAATTAGAGGTTTTTATCAACAAGTTGTCCACGGCTTTTCAGTCTGCAGAAAGAGTGTGTTACAACTTTGCAGGTCAGTGAGGCCATAGAGGGTAGCAAACCTCTTGCCATTGTGATCTAATAATACACCCAGCATAATGGCAGGAAGTATATGAACACAGCACCTGGTTAAGACTTGAATAGGCCCTGTGATTGCTGCTTGCTTTATTCTGTGAGTTAATATGAGCATTGCTCAGTTGTTTTGGAGAGGCTTATCCTAATGTCCCCTTTGTCTCCTCCACTCCTTCTACCTCCTCTTCTGTAGGGATCCCTGAGGGCTCAGGGGAGAGATGTGATGGGCATATGTTCCAATGTCTTGCTCTCTACGTGTGTAATATGTGGCTGTGAGTCTGCATTTGTTCTGATCTGATGCAGGGGGGGAAGCCTTGCTGATGTCACCTGCATAAGGCACTGATCTATGAGTATAAGAGAATAATATTAGGAATCATCTTATAGTTTCTTTTTTTAGGCTAGTAATATTTATTTTTTTTCTAGGTATGTGAACTATCTAGTGTCTGGGTCTTTGTCACCCAAGCAGAGTCAATTATGCGTTCCTTCTCATAGAGTGGGTCCTAAGTCAAAACAGTCATTTGTTAGTTACTCCCAGTAAATTTGCACCACTATTGTCATAAAATATTTATGATGGCTTGGCTTGTTGTTTATGTTGTTCTTTTGGAAGTTTTAAAAGGAACCTCCCATACCAAAGACATTACAGTCTAAGTGTGAAGATCCATGTGTGACCTCTAGTCTGTTCCTCTTTGCCTAATTCTCTGGATCTATGGATTGTAGTTTTTTTCTCTTAACTTATTTAATGAATAATATCCACATATAATTGAATATATATACTGTATTTTTTTCATTCTGGCATTGGAAAACATAATAAAATATCAAGATGATTTTTCCTAGTTCCATGCATTTGCCTGGAAATGTTATAATTCCATTTTTAACAGCTGAGAAATACTCAATGTGATGATTTGTATATGCTTGGCCCAAGGATTGGAAATATTAAGTGGTATGGACCATTAAGTGGTATGGACCCATTGGAGTACATGTGCCTTGTTGGAGGAAGTATGCCACTAAGGGTGTGAGCTTTAAGACCCTCATCCTAGCTGTCTGGAAGTCAATATTCTGCTAGCAGCCTTCAGATGAAGATGGAGAATGCTCAGCTCTGCCTGCATCATGCCTGCCTGAATACTGCCATGTCCCACCTTGATGATAACAGACTGAACCTCTAAACCTGTAAGCCAGTCCCAATTAAATGTTGTCCTTATAAGAGTTGACTTGGTCATAGTATCTATTAACAACAGTAAAACCCTAACAAAGATACTCCATTTGTAAATGTATAGCATTTTATTATCTATTCTTCTATTGAGAGACATCTACATTGCTTTCTGTTTCTACTTATTATGAATAGAGCAGTAATAAACGTGGTTAAACAAGTGTCCCAGTGGTAGGATGAAGTGACTTTTTGCTATGTGCACAGAGGTGGTATAGCTGAATCTTGACAAAGATCAGGTCCTCTCTTTATGAGGAACCACCATACTGATTTTCATAGTGGCTAGACATGTTTGCACTTCCACCAACAATGGATGGATAATTTCCTTGTTACACATCCTAACTGTCATGAGCTATCACTTGTATAGTTGATCTTAGCCATTCTGACAGGTTTAAGATAGAATCTTAAAGAAGTTTTGATTTTCCTTTTTCTGATAGCTAAGGATGATGTTATTTCTTTTATGCTTCTCAGGCACTGGAATTTCCTCTATTAAGAATTATGTTTATTTTCACACCTCATTTTTAATTGGAATATTTGTTTTTATGATAGGAAATTCATAAATTCATTATATATTTTGGATATTTCCCCATTATCAGATGTGAAACTGCTAAAAACATTTTCCTGTTCTGTAGGTTACTGTTTTGTCCAAATGATGGTAAGCTTTGCAGTACAGTATAGAAGTTTTTCAGTATCAAAATTCCCACTTATTAATTGTTGATCTTAATGCCTTGTTAACAGTATTCTATTCAGAATATCTTCTCCTGTGTCAAGGAGTACAGGGCTACTCCCCACTTTTGACAGAGATCAATTTTAAGAATAACACATCCATCATTTTGAAAAGAGCAAAGATGAAATATAAATTCTATTTTCAAATGTAAGTAAACTTTGAAAAGTCATATGATGGTAGCACAAAAACATGCTTGTTAAGAAAAATGGCAGTGAGTTACAGCTTAGAGAGGATCATATTTCCTGTGCATGCTTAGTGGTTTTCATATACATAATAGAATTTTTCAATTTTAAAAATACCAATATGTATATAGAATGTCTAAACATTTTCATAAAAATTATAAATAAATTTAGTCATGTGTTTATATATTTGTATATTATACACACTCTTATCTGTGTAAATTTATGCCTAAGTACAGATATAAGGACTTATCATTTAGCTCTTATCATATGCACACACAGATATACAAACACACCCAGACACACAGACACAGACACACATACACACAAATAGTAGACCAAGAAAAAAACAAAGAAAGGTATGAAAGATAACCTTTTTGCACTTTGCATTTTTGCAATCTTGCATTTTGTCCTATGACAATTAAAATGAAATTTTAAATATTTGGAAATTTCACAGTAAAAGAATTGTTTTCCTTTATTTAATTATTAAGATAATTTCTGTTTTGTTTTTTTGTTGTTTGTTTTTAGTTTTTTGGTTTTTTTGTTTGTCTGTTTGTTTTTTATATAGGGTTTCTCTGTGCAGTCCTGGCTGTCCTGAAACTCTTTTTGTAGACCAGTCTGGCCTTGAACTCAGAAATACACCTGACTTTGCCCCCCAAGTGCTGGGATTAAAAAAATAATTTATGCATTTATACCATCCCCCTGTCCTTTCTCCAATCTTTCCTGAGTTCCTCTATTCCTGATCAAATTCACTGTTTTTGTTCTGTAAATATTATAGTTACAGCGAGGCGTGGTGGCGCACACCTTTAATCCCAGCACTTGGGAGGCAGAGGCAGGCAGATTTCTGAGTTCTAGGCCAGCCTGGAAAAAAAAAAAAGACATGCATGCCTTGCGGGGCTTGGTGGTACATGCCTTTAATCCCAGCACTCGGGAGGCAGAGGCAGGAGGATTTCTGAGTTCTAGGCCAGCCTGGTCTATAAAGTGAGTTCCAGGACAGCCAGGGCTAGACAGAGAAACCCTATCTCAAAAAATACAAAAAAAATTATACTTACTTGTATATAGAAATATACATAAATTATAAATATATCTGTTGAACTCATTTATGTTGCTCAGTTATTTGTGTTTACCACTGACCCTATGGTACCATATAACTTATTAGGGAGTTGTCCCTAGAGAAGACTGATTGTCATTGTTGCAGAAGTCCTAACTTCTCTGTAGTCCTTCACTACTATAAGGAAAATCAAATGCACAATTGAAAGAGTCTTGATATACAAAGAACAGGAGTTGGAATTACTGAACAGACACTCAATTCTTGAGATACATAGGTGGAGCTAAAAAAAATAACTGTAATTATTTCCCTTAACAACCATGACATCATTGTATAGGATTTGGGATCCTCAGTTCTCTAGCCTAAATTTTATATTTGAATATTGGCTCTGTTATTTGCAAACTTTCATATATTTCCAAACAATTATTGAATGTCTCTGCATCTCTTTTTGTTATTCTCCATCTGTAGGTTTAGTATGGTAATTCTAACTATGCATAAACTACTGAATGTAGATTTTGACATACCATTCAATATCAATTAATGAAAATATTGCTCTTCAACATTACTATCATTACAATTATTATAAACCTTTCTGACAATTAATATATATACATATTTGAACAAAATAAACTTACTCAAAAGTGAATCACAGGTAATGCAGGTTCTGTGTGATTTTCCTGAGTTGGTTTCTGTACAGTATTCTGTAAATGCTGTTATAACAAAAAAATATGATACTTTTTTTACAGGACAGTAGAATCATCAGAATGTATGCTTTAGGAGAGGGTTGTACATTGCTTTTTAAAGTACAACCTTGAAAGTAATTATGACACTAGCAATAATTTCCAAATTCACACAATTTGGAGGGAGAGAGAGAGAGAGACAGACAGACAGACAGACAGAGACAGAGACAGAGACAGACAGACAGACAGACAGACAGACAGACAGACAGACAGACAGAGACAGAGAAAGAGTTAGAGAGAAGACATGAAAATAGAGCAAGCATGTGCTGGACCTAGACACCTGCACACATGTAGCAGATGTGCAGCTTATTCTTCATGCAGGTCCCCCAATAACTAGAGTGGGTACTGTCCACGAAACTGGTGCTTGCCTGTGGATCCTGATACGCTAACTGAGCCACGTTGGCTGGCCTCAGTAAGAAAGGATGCACTTAGACCTGCAGTGACTTTATGTGCCAGAGGAGAAAGGAAAGGGGGAATGAGGGAGGATCTGTCAGAGGGGGAGAATGGTCGAAGAGGGTGGCTGGTATAGATTAGGGTGTAAAATGAATTTTAAAAAAGAGAAAAAATAAACAAGTAACAATGTGGAAAAATTATCTAATGATGTTTTCAGTGACACAAATCAGGAACTTCTGCATAGTAAACAGCAGTCTTTGCATGATCATCATCAGTCTCCCTGCCATTAATACCTTGTTAACTTTAATTAAGAGAGCTGACTTTATAAAAAATATTAGTGTCATGTTATTCTTAGTAGGGGTGGTAAGAATCATTATCCTTCCATTAAAAATGAGAATATGAATTTTCAGAGAATCCCTCTAACTTAGCATTACTTCCCTTAGAATTCAGAAAGATCAATTGTGTTCTCCTTCAAATGTTAAATGTTAAATATTATATCCTGCCTCTGGAGATTCCTTTTCTATTTATGCATTTGTCCAGAGGCTGTAAGTCCTTAACCTGGATAATGCTTTCCTGAAGCAGTGTTTGTGAACAGTCCATATTTGGCCACAGTTGAACACTTTCCCTGCGATGTAGTCTAAGTTAACCTCTAGTTCTCCTGGCATACATGTCCACATTTAGCCTATAATCTTTACCCATGCTTCCAAACATCCCATTCCCCATGTTCACATTCTCCTATTTATGAATGAAAAACGAAAAGAAACCCAATAGCCCTATTAATTCTCTTAGTGACACAGCCAAGAAAACTTGGCTCTGAAGGACTTGCCCTCCTGACTCAATCCACCGTGTACCAAAGGTAATTAGGGCAACTTATTTAAAACTTACGATCTAATTAGTGAATTTTAATGGTAGTTAATTACACAGAGAGCAACAAAGCAGCTACATTTGCAAAGGAGCTTTTTCCCAGACAGAGAAAGGAATGTGTATTTATTCAGAGTCATAAAGGAGAGGGGACACTAGAGTTAACATCTAATTACACGGAATTGTCCCTGGTAATTATGAGCAATGTGATTTTATTTATCTGACAATTATAGGGGCTTTGCACAAATCTTTGACCTGAGAGACTTGGAAAGGGGACAGGGAGGGAATTAAGTGCCATACGGTGTCTAGGCTTAATTTCTAAAACGACCGAGGTGACAGAAGCTGAAATAGCCAGGTAAGAAGGGGAGGAAAATGCCCTCATTTTATTGGAAATGTAATAGAAGATGTTCTGGAATATATAATATAAATTATGTAAAATTAAGATAATTAACATAGTTCAAATACTAACTTCATCACTTACTGGCTTGGCAGAAAACTAATCATTTAGAACCGAGGTTTTCTAAAATATTTGCCCTGAATATATCATGGAGAAATGAACTCATTTGTCTCTTAACTATTTACTTCATGAGCATTTATTGTAACACTTGATTTAGAGAGAATATGACATTTTCTTTTCCCTCTAGAGTTTTCAAGTTTAATAAGGGAGATAATATATAAATAACTTACATAAATAGAATAATTTCAGGTTCTAGACATAATGCTTTGAGAGCATGTGAAATGGTTTAATATAATTATCAAAATAAACATCATTTATAACTATAATTTTATTTAATCATAATATTCTGTACTTCATTTTAATAAATACTACCTCACGTTGGAGTACACCCTGAAAATTCCAGTTACTACATTCGTGAAAACTTTGTACAACTATGATCCCAAGCACATTCTTGACTATGCTCTGGTTATTTCAGATTGGAAGAAATTTTATAGTTCTTTCACTTCCTGGTGTGTCCATTTGAAGTCAGTGTATGCTCTTTTGTAGAGGTTTGTGTAGTGTAGGGGTACAGATGGAAATTCAAACCCTGGAGGGCACTATGCTAGAAGTGCTACAGTGGGCAAATGAGCTCCCTGGAGATATTCATCATCTTGCTTAGCTACGATGGGTACACTCTGGATAGGCATGGCCCCAAAGACTGTGTCTCAAGATTGCTTCTTTCTACTGATGTGCCTTCTCATATTTGTCTTTGCCAATTTTTCATTTATTTGGCTTGGGGTAAGAGGATGCTAGGAGACTCTCACTGCCTATAGCCTGGAGTGATGAATTCCTATGTGATAGTGCACTGTGCTGGGCAAGTTTCCTGCAGCTTAACACGAAGATTAAAGTGGTTAAGAAAATGATATTTAGATAAATTAATGATTTTATGGAATTACTGATTTGATTTAAATAGTTTTAAGAATTTAGCTTCATTTAAATAATTTTGATATGTTAGGGTAGTTTATAGAACATTTAAAGTTAAAATCAAGAATAGAATGTGTCCCTTCCTTATAGAATGGTAAGAACTGCATGAGCTAAAGAACAGCGAGCACCCATGCATTAGGAATGGATAATTGTGGCAGTAAGAAAAATAGGCTTGGGTCAAGTTAATGAGCAAAGAGAGAATTCACTTGATGTTGGGCCTGGGTTACTTGATCTAGAGATGTGGTCACAAGTTTTCAGTGTGTACCATGAAATAGGAAAGCTATGCATAAAGAGTGAACAGTTCTATTATGAGGATAAGAAGAGATGATTACCAAATCTAGCTGTTCAAGAACTCAAAACAAGATATAAGACAGGTGGCTTAGTAAATAAGTATGGATTGTCGGTCAACCAGGCGGATGGAGAAGCTTGCTACTGTAGACTTGGCCTGCTAAACTTTTGTTAATCTATGACAAAAGAATTATTGCTTCCATGTTACAAGGAGCATGTGGAGAGGAAGATAGATGAGAAATGTTTAGTTAAATGTAAGTTTCAAAAAAGGAATACATAATCAATAATCCTGTTGTAATTTCCTCTGTGTAATGATTTTAATTTGTTGCTAAAGAAAGGTTTTTGTAGTGATTGTTTTTGGAAAATGTGTAACTTGTGGCTATGAGGAAGCTTTCTTCCTAAATAGGAAAAGAAAAATGAAAAACAACAACATCAGCTTTGTTTTAGGGAGGAAAGGGGGTTGCAAACAAAACAAACAAAACATTAAACAAAAACAAAAACCAAAAAAGAATCCACAGAAGTCTGTTCTTGCTTCAACCACTCAGTATGTGTGTATATGTGTATGTGTGTGTGTGTGTGTGTGTGTGTGTATGTGTGTGTGTGGGGGGGGGGGGGGGTGGGTGGGGGTGGGTGTAATTCCCCTCCCCCCTTTCTTCTCTTTAATCACTAGCTACTGTAGGCAGCAGCCCCAGCTGGTTTCTATCAGGATCAGTCTTGCCAGCTCTTTACTACTGAGCCCATTGGTTGTCAGAAGCTCTGACCACAGTCTCTGCCACCACACGTCACTGCCTGACTCAGTTTATCCTGTGGTGTCAAAGCTGGATTTCACACACTTCTTTGTGCTTCTCATAGCACCAGGAAGGTGAAAAATATTTCTACAGCAGAATAATTTTTGTAATGATCAAATGCCCCAATCTATATTGTAACCTCTTAATTGCCTTCTCCAAGATTTTCAATAAAGTGTGTGTGTGTGTGTGTGTGTGTGTGTGTGTGTGTGTGTGTGTAATATATATTCTATATATGCTAAATATTTTGTGTTTAAAATCCAGAACAACTTCTAGAAATAAGGAGGCAGTATATTCATTGCTTCTTTACTAGTCTTCACTACTGTGTTACTTTCATGTGACTTGCTTCTGTTTATCTTTGGCATTGAATTATATTACTGAAGCTATATTACTGAAGCAAACATACTTGGCCATTTTCTATCACATCTTCGCAATTTTTTAGATGTAACTGATAGTAATTTTAAAAACAGTAAAGGCAGCCCAAAACTGTGGAAGTAATGGTTTCAAGTTCAGAAACTTAGGCCTTCCATGTTTTCTCTATAGGTGTGTGAAAATTGGTGGTGCCATATGACTGACTTTGTAAAACGAAGTGCTGAACTGTAGAGTCATGTTTTATTGAATATTTTATATTATAAATTATAAATTAATTTTTCTAAAATATTTAAGTTAATTGCCCCCCCCACCCTTACTGCATACTTGTGGAATATAAAGAGAGAGTCTCATTCCTGAATCTATTTTTGCTCATCTGTAACATAAATAGAAGTATATGCCACCAAGTTCCCTTGATGTCTCCAACATGCTTGAGGGCTATAAGTCCAATATTAAGATCAGCTGCGTTTCTATATAAACTAAACACAGGATACTATTGCTAATAAGAAAGGAAAAAAAATATCTCTTAGATAAGCAAGGCAAAGACTTTTAAAAAGCCACAGTGTTTTGCATTACTGGTATTTCATGTTCATAAATTTCTACATAGTGAATATCTATGTACACTCTACATTAAATGCAAACTGATAGGGGATGGATTTCTAGAAGTCTGTAGAAAATAGGAGCTAATAGTTCAGGGTAAGTCTTTGGGCTCTTTGATTGGATGAACATTATGATAGTGACCAATAATAACTAGCTATGATCCAGGTTGTCAGGAAAATCATTCAATCACTTCAAAAAAGTAATTAATTTCTGACTCCAGTGACAGAGCTGTGTTCTATCAGGGCCCTGGCCTAATAATTATTTCAATTTCTGTTTTAAGGCAAAACTTTCTAGTCTTGATTTTATTTAAAGTGTTAGTTCCAGGAACTGTCATTTACTTTTCCTTATTCCAGGTCTTTCCACTTTTCTTTCCACTGACTTAGTTGTTCAAAACGTATCTTTCACTAGGTAGAAATTTCTATAATACTAAAACCATAATAAAGAAAAATCCAAAACTCCAAGTTCTACTATCTGTTTTGATGGACTCTAAATAGTCTATTATTTACAGTATCCTAACTAAAAAGGAAAAAAAAAAAAAAGCACATGACTATATAGACAGAGAATAAGATAGAGGTCGAGATAGATTAGATATAGACATAGATTTACATCAGAATGCTTTGAAGGAGATGGTGAATTTTCAAACAGCAAAGCCTATGAGAAGTGTGGAAATGGAACACCTGTATTCTCTCAGGGAGATGAAGATGAATAAAGACCCTAGAGAGAGAAGCAAGACATAAACACATCTGGGAAAATAACAATCTAGGCATAACATGGACAAGTTGTCAAGGAGTGGCTGTTGTGGGCTAGCGTAAGCTCAGCATACCAAGCAATTGCTGCACAAGCATGAGGAACTGGCTTCTGATCCCTAACCGCACATAAGCCCTCACTGCCATATTTGCTCTTCTCATTATTGTGATAAAATCAAATCTAAGGATGAAGAGTCTGAAGTTTGGTTAATGTGACACAGAGCTCAAGGTTACAGAAGTCAAAATCATACCACCAAAACCTTGAGGCAGGTGGTCACATTGCTCTAGGAGAGGATGAATGCTTTCTCCCAGGTGATTGTGTCTGTTTAATACAGTCCATCAGCGCTGCTCAAAGCATGGTAGATTCATAGTGATTTTTCACATCTAATTAACTTAATCAATGCACCCACTCACAGGCATGCACAGAAAGACATCTTACAGATGATTCTAGATTTCGTTAAATTGTCAATTGAGATTAACCCCTATACTGGCCATAGTAGTACAGATCTACAACTCCAGTGGCTACAGCAGAATGAGGTAGAATCAAGGAGGGTGTTAGCCAACTAATTTAGCCAAGCTAGTGGACACCAGGTTCTGGGAGAGACCCTCAAAAATGTGCAGAAATGCTAAGGAAGAGCTCCCAACATCAAATTCTGGCCTTTGCATATGTCCTTTCAGATGACTGAACACATACATATATATATATACATATACACTTACAAATACACTCACATAGGGGCTTTAACAATAAGGATAACAGACCAACTGTGTTTACCGCATGTAGACAGCATTTTCAGACAAGTTCATCAATAGCCATTCATTGCTAGGCCTAGAATGTTAGAGTTTCCATGCATCAGGAAGTAGAGCCCTTGACAGGATTTGAGAAAAGGTGTTTCATGATCTTAACTTAGACAGACCACACATGCTGCTAAGAAGCACAGAAAGAATTTTGGAGCAGAATAGATAAGGTTGTGAACTAGATCAGGGTAGTTTCAGATGAATGATGGCAGGTGAAAGACTTTTAATATATTTTGAATATTTTTCCATTATGTGTTTTATGTACACTAATTCTTTTTTTGACTTTGGATTTTAAAAATGGATACACCATTAATTAAAATAGAATTATAACCCCTTAATCCTTCTTATTCTCTTCAGCCTCTCCTATGTATTCATTCTCCAACTGTTTCCATGTCTCCCAGCTCTGATTGTTAGCCACTTTTCCTTGATAATTATCATTACTTACATATACTCAATTATCAATAAATATGTCTCTATATATTTTAATATTGAGTATACACACACACACACATACATACAGGTACACACAAATACAACTCATTTTTGTTGTTTTTGTATATGCTTTCAGGTTTGACTAGTTTGTATTGGTTAGTCACTTAGTTAGGCAGCTTATCCCTCAGGGAATCTAAGTCTTCTTTCAGTGTGTAATCAGTTGTCTTTAGCTCTTCGTGTGTGGTGGAACCTTGTAAAATTTCTTTCCTTCCACTTTAGCATGTCTATTGATATTGCTATTCTTCATGTCTTGTTTATTCAACTATTTCTAGAAGATCTGTTTCATAACATACTTCTTGGTATTCCTGATATTCCTTCCTGGTATTCCTCTGGCATTCTAGAGCGTCTTTGGCAATGTTTCCTGAGCCACTGGTGTAGTAACCAAGATTATATTTAGCAAGACTGTGCTCCTTATGATCTGTTGATCTATGCATTTTCTCCAGCCATAGTGCTCTGTGATGGTCTCCACTGTCGGTAAAAAGCTTTTTTGATAAGGAGTATAACGATAAGGATATGCCATAGAATGTAGAAAGTACTAGTTAATCTATTTTTCTTTAAGGTCCATGAACTCATAAGCCCCAAGATTAATGTAGGGTTGTATTATTAGGCGTGATTTCTTTATTTTTAGTGGCCTTAAGTATAATTGGGCATTTATTGGTATGCACCTCTTTATGAGTATTACTGATTGAACCCTTATACGTTCTCCCCCTGCTGATTACTAGTGTAGATCTTAAGTGTCATAACTGTGTAAGTCTATTAATTTATTTCCTTACCTCAGCAGCTTCTATAGTATTTTCTAGTACTATGGAAGCTAAACTATGGGAAAGAGTCTTTCAAGTAAAATCCAGTTCGTGTCATATAACTCATATGTCCAAAGTATAAAATGTTCTAAGCAATAGAGTTTTAACTTAAACCTTTTCAGAGTCAACCAAAGGCTACACTATTAGTCTATAATTTTTGGATATGCTTTTGGATTACCCTGACTATTTGATAGAAGGTTTCTAGTTATATATATATATATATATATATATATATATATATATATATATATATCTTGTATGAGGTGTTACCTCAGATTCTTGTTGAGATTTGGTTACTTACTGTGCTTTTATCCTTTCTCCATGAATATGACCTTTTGTTATATTTTGCATTTCCCTTTGTAAATAATTCCTGCTAGTATGGTAAGGTCCATCAGTAGATCTTCCTTCTGGCCCAGAATGTGACCTGTGTCAAAGCGGGTACTCCAGACTACCTCCCACAACCTGAGACAGCTTGACTCCCAGAAATTTCATCACAAACAGGCACAGAGTAGAGAAACCTCCTCCCAAATGCCTGGCCTAACTGGGACCCCCATGGGAACCAGTGGACAAAGGACCTATATACCCTACCAGAGACATATCATTAGACGCTCCCCCTCACCAAACACATACCATGCCATCACCCAGAGACAGCTCAACTCCAAGAAGGTCATTGCTGGTGTTTGGGGGGGGGGGGAAGGGTATAGGGAACTTTGGGGATAGTATTTGAAATGTAAATGAAGTAAATACCTAATAAAAAATTGGAAAAAAAAGAAGGTAGAATTCTGAACTAAAAATAAAAGCCTTTATATTTTTATAACTCATATATCTCTTTTAAACACAAATAAAATACTTCAAAAAAAAAAAAAAGAAGGTCATTGCTGGAATTGGAAAACCTAGGAAATAGATCAGGAGAAGCAGATGCAAGCATCACCAACAGAATACAAGAGATAGAAGAGGGATACTCAGGCATAAAAGACTCATGTGACAGCAGATGCTGGCAAGAATGTGGAGAAAGAAGAACACTCCTCTATTGTTGGTGGAAATGCAAGCTCGTATCACCACTCTGGAAATCATTCTGGTAATCCCTGAGAAATTTGGACATAGTACTACTTGAGGACCCAGCTATACCACTCATGGGCATATGCCCAAAAGAATCTCCAACATATAACAAGGTTACCTGTTCCACTCTGCTCATAGCAGCCTTATTTATAATATCCAGAAGCAGAGAAGAACCCAGAAGTCCCTCAACAGAGGAATGGAAACAGAAAATGTGGCACATTTGCACAGTGGTGTACTACTCAGCTATTAGAAATAATGAATTCATGAAATTCTTATGCAAATGGATAGAGTGTGAAAATATCATCCTAAGTGAGGTAACCAAGTCACAAAAGAACACACAGATAAGTGAATATTAGCCCAAAAGTTCAGAATACCCAAGATACAATTCACAGAGTATATGAAGTTCAAGAAGAAGGAAGACCAAAATATGGATGCTTCAGTCCTTCTTAGAAGGGGGAACAAAATATTCACAGTAGGTAGAGGATGGAAGGGACTTGGAAAGAAGAGGGGATAAGAAGGGGGAAAGGAAGAAAGAATCAGGCATGAGAGGGGACTACAGGAATGATATATAGACAGTCAGAAATTTGATATACAGATGGTCAGGAATTTGAACAGAGGTTTATAGCAATGCAGGATGGGGAAGTGGGGGTACCCACCAACAAGTCCCAGATGCCAAGAAAGTATGAGGCACTCAGGATCCAAATGAGATGTAATTAGTTGAAATGCTAAAAAGGGGAGGGAGAAGCTGTAGAGATCATATCCAAAATTAGACAACGCCCGAAGTTGGGGCATCAGGCTACCCACTCAACTCCAAATTCTCACCCCAGAAGGACTCCTGTCTAGAGGAAATACTGGGACAAAGTGTGAAGCAGAGACTGAAGGAAAGACCATCCAGAAACTGCCCTACCTGGGGTTTTATCCCACACACAGACACCAAACCCAGACAGTATTGCAGATGCCATGAAGTGCTTGCTGACAGGAACCTGTTATAGCTGTCTCCTGAAAGGCTCTGCCAGATCCTGACAAACACAGAAGTGGATGCTTGCAGCCAACCATTGGACTTAGCACAGGGTCCCCAATGGAGGAGTTAGCAAAAGGATTGAAGGAGCTGAAAAGGTTTGCAACCTCATAGGAAGAACAACAATATCAACAAACCAGAATCCCCAGAGCTCCCAGGGACTAAACAATCAACCAAAGAGTACACATGGAGGCAGCCATGGCTCCAGCTGCATATGTGACAGAGGATGACAGTATCTTGCATCAAGGAGGAGAAGCCCTTGGTTCTGTCAAGGCTTGATTCTCCAGTGTAGGGGAATGCCTGGAGCTGGGAGGAGGTGGGTGGAAAGGGAGGCATCCTCATAAAAGCAGGGGGGGCAGATGGGAGAGGGGGATTCCAGAAGGAAAACCTGGAAAGGGGATAACAATTGAAATGTAAATATACAAACTATCCAATAAAAAAGATAATAATAAAAAAGAATGATAAAAAAGCACCTCAGGCATAGAAGAATTATAGAAGATATTGACACAACAGTTAAAAAAAAAGTACAAAGTGCAAAATGCTCCTAACCCAAAACTTCCAAGAAGTTCAGGACTCAATAAAAAGACCAAACCCAAGAATAACAGGAATAGAAGAGAGTGAAGAGCCCCAATTCCAAGGTCCATGAAACAAATCATAGAAGAAAACTTCTTAACCTAAACAAAGTGATGGTCATAAATGTAGAAGCCTATAGAACATCACATAGGTTGGACCAGAAAAGTAATTACTCTTGCCACATAATAGCCAAAACACTGAACACACCGAATAAAGAAAGAATATCAATAGATGTAAGGGGGAAAAGGCCAAGTGACATATACAGGCAGGCGTATCAGAATTACATCAGAATTCTCAGCCGAGACTCTAAAAGCCAGAATATCTTGGACAGATGTTATGCAGACTCTAAGAGAAGACAAATGCCGGCCAAGACTACTATACCCGGCAAAACTTACCACAAATGGTGGAACCAAGATATTCCTCGAAAAAAACTATCTGTCAATGAAGCCAGCCAGACAGACAATAATGGAAGAAAAACTCCAACAAAAACTGTACCAGTTTTTACTGGAAACTACAACCAGTAAAACCAAGAAATTACTCTTTTCACAACAATCCTAAAAGAAGAGAACCACACAAAGACAATAGGACCACTTACAACAAGAATAGCAGAAAGAAAGAACCAGCTTGTTCTACAATAGCTCAACATCAATGGACTTAATTCCCCAAATAAGAAGACTTAAGCTGACAGACTTGATAAATAAACAGAACCCATTATTTTGCTTCATACAGGAAGCATACATCAGTGCTAGACTAAAAGGCTGAAAATTTTTCCAAGAATATGTTTCCAAGAAACATTCTACAATAACCAAGCTAACATCCAATAAAATAAACTTTCAACCAGCTACAATATGTAGCAGAGGACTGCCTTATCTGGCAACAGGGCTTCCTTTGGAGGCTTAATGCCCCAGAGATGATGTATGCTAGAGGGATGAGGTCAGAGGGGGTGGATGGGTAGGGGAGCACCCTCTTAGAGACAAAGGGGAATGGAATTGAATAGGGGGATTTGAGTAAGGAAGAGTAGGAAGGGGGATAATATTTGAAATGTAAATAAATAAAATGATTAATAAATTGAAAGGAAATGTCCATCGGTCAGCTTAATGGTAAACAAATTACAAACCGATTTATATTAATGATTTATTACATAGATCCAATCTGAAATTTAACTGATAAATACCCAGCTATTTGTTGGATTTTTGTAAATATTTAAAAAAGCAGAATATTATTAGATTTGTTCCTTCCACAAACCATTTCTAGCCCTAATTGTTTTGATATCTAATGTTATCTTATTCTGGTGTGGCCTCTGTCTTCCCCAACATTTATTCTACTATGGAATTAAAATATTAAATCACATTATTTAACGAAAATCATTAGGAGTTTTATGAGTTTTATGAAATAATTCAAACAAAGTCTGTGAAATGAACCCACTAAAGTGCAAAAACAGGTCGTACTCTGTGCATTAACATATAAGCAATAACAGTCATATCTTGGGTCTCAGATGAATTGAGTTCATGACACTGTATTCTTTATATAAGAAAATGGTCAACAAAGGCATGCTTATATCTGAGAAGCCATTAGCTGGGCCTTCTGTATTTAAAGATGGTGCCTGTCTACATCTTACATAACCAACATTTAATCCAAAATAATAATTCCAAAATCTCATTGATGTGACATTGACTATCTGGAATCTATAATTCCTCCAGGATCTCTTCTTATGTGTTTGGCTCAGGCATTATGGACATTTTACGTAAGGTAAGTTCTTGTATCACCTAGTTCATTTTCCCACTCCAATACAAAAAGATGAATTCTTGGGCAGATGAGACCCTGAACACCATGAAAGCTTAACAAGTCGAATTATCAGGAGCTGGTGTAGTGCTACTGACATTTGCAATTTGCAATTCCTGTCACACTGTGTTGCCCATCATTGTTAACACAGAAAGGATCCTAACAGAAAATAATTCCTCCTAGTTTTATTTGTAATATATTGCCATATATAGACTATAAACTTCAATTGTGCAACAAATCCTAACAGTACTATTCAAAGTTTGCTGTTTTTACTATATATAACATATGTCAGAACCAAGGTAGTTAATAATCATTCCCCCAGGTCCTGTTAGAATGGATCACTTTCTAAACATGTAGTTCTAATTTTAGATTAGCTATAAATGTATTTTGATTTTTTTAACCTAAGTATCCTATCGTGTTTAGAGAAGTTTTTTTTATTGTCACAAGTATTTTCTCTATTGAAGCTTAAGCCACCCTGATTTATGCAACAAGCACATAACTTACATCTCATATGTACCCACTTTTATACCTGTATCCTAGTAACATTGTGAGTCCAAAGACTCAAAATAGCTCTACAACAAATTGAAGACATGGAGTAGTTTCCTTGCATCTGTAAAAACATTTAAAGAACAGTGGAGACACCCATAAACACATCTTTTAACAAGCCAAACATCCTAATGTGTTATATATTTCTTATTGTACATTATACAAATCACATACAAATCATATATATTTTGTCTTTTCTTTTTGCAGTTCTGAGGACTGAAAACTGGATTTTTCAAACTAGGCAACACATTACAACTGAGCTCATATATTTTTTTAAAATATAGTAATTCTGAAGTTATCTTTGTATTTATTATAAAGTTGGAAGAAGGGAAGCTTAGAAAGTAAGCCATCTCTCCTGTAATAAAAAATCTGTGCTCAGCACACCACAGGTTCAGCACTTTTTCATTCTTTGTCTTACTCTGATCACTGTGGCATCTGCCAAGGCATCATTGATGTGTAATGTGAAGTGACATTAGCTATTCATTTGTGGATGGATCATAGCAAAAATGTAATCTATGAAACTTCTCATTACCCTTTGGGAAGTCTCAGAGTAACATGTTTGGAGAAAATATAAGACATTTGAAGGTCATTAAGTTTGTACCTATGAATCATAATGGCTTTTTCTGTGAAATGTCAAAAACATTCTGACTATCTTATTTATTCTTATCCATAGACAAGCTGCCTGTAGGTACACTGGCTTCTTTAGCAGCCTTTTACCCTAGAGTGTAAAACATCTCAAGCAAAAATTCAAGTGAGCAGGTAGTGATGCTGTTATAGTTTTTTTATCACATATGTACCTTATATGTACTGAACTAGTTACTAACACACAAGGGATTCTGTGACAGGATGAAAAAGATGACCATTCATACCCTAAAATTTTTGTGAGCAGTCCTCTTGGGTTCAAGTGACTCTAAAATTTGAACTTCATTAAGGGTTTTTAATTTTTTACTCATGAGAGAATAAATATTGTCAATTTTTCCTCTTACCCTAAGAAACCTGAAAACTGAACTTATTTTCAGATCCTGGATGAAGAAGAAAAACAAACCATGATATGTGAGAAAATAAACCAATGAACTATGATCTAAAAATCACCCAATTAATTGGAGATAATTTTTCAAACTTCACCCAAGTCAACTCGACTGAATGATTTACAGAGATATTAAAACTGAAAAACAAAAAATACTGCAAAAGGACAATTCAGAAGGCTGATAGTATTACTGCATTTGCTTTTACTTTTATTATTCATTTATTGGCGTGTGTGTGTGTGTGTGTGTGTGTGTGTGTGTNTTTTACTTTTATTATTCATTTATTGGCGTGTGTGTGTGTGTGTGTGTGTGTGTGTGTGTGTATGTGTGTGTGTGTGTGTGTGTGTGTGTGTGTTTAGATATGAGTAATAGGGTGCATCTGAAGTTTTTAGGTTGTCAGGCATGCATACACATAGGAAGCATCCTAACTTACTGTCATCTCCCCAGACTAACTATGATGTATATGAACCACATAAATACTAGACTATTAAAATAACCCTAGTAGTCCAATAGTAGATGCACACATTTGTTTTAACCAATAGTTTTCTAGTTGGACACAAGGCCCAGTCAAAATGAGCCATGCCTGGAACTGGAAACCTAACTGATTCTAGTGAACTCCAGAGTTATTTGAGGAAAGTCTACCCCCTTAATTCGCTAAGCCTGGATGACTTGTAACAACAAAATCTAAAAACATTTGTCCTTATATTTACAGAAAGGTGGAGTCTTCATCCCTCATCAAAACTTCTCTTTTTATTTCAACAGAAACCATTATAAGAAATCACCACCAAGTAAAATGTAGAGTTATGAAGTCCATTCCTCATGCTTATATCTATAAATCATCCCTACAACTAAAGCTCTGGAGACATTGCAGGAAATGTGGGGAAAATATAGGGGAACAGTGAAATGTGTCTCATAGCAATATCAGAAGTAACATCCATAAAGTGTCATCAACATAACTACCCAAATATAAGCTGAACAAGGATAAGATGAGTGGTCATGCCAAAGTAGATAGGAAAAGCCAAGATGCCTAAACCCTACACAAAGAATTATGATGAGATAAGGAAAGTGAGTTGTGCCTGGTATCCTGAGCTCCATTTTCTAGCTTACTGGTCTGCCTGCACTCCTTCAGGCCTGCTGGCAGCAGCAACATGCATTGTGCATGCATTTCCTGGAGACCTATTGGGACCAGGGAAAAGCAGGTTTACCAACATCAAGGAAGACCAGGCACTGGCCCAGACACATTGCTCTCTAGGTTCCCCTTAGGCACATCCAGCAGCATCAAACTGTGCCATGTGTCCTCTGCACTCAATTTTTGGCCCACAATGTTGCCTGCATTTCCTGAGGTCTCCCAAGACCATAGATTACCAGGTAACTGCCTCAATCACCAATCTTCTGCTTGCCAAGTTCCCATAAAGCACACCCAACAAGAGTAAACTGCATGGTCGTCTCCTGTACTCCATTTTCAGTACCACAACTATGCTTGAATCCCTGGTGCCAGCATGCCACCAGGGACAACCAGATGGCTCCCATAGCAAGGCAGTAACCCTAGTGGATACAGACACCAATTCACCCAGAAATTTTTCAACCCCAAATTTATCCTATCTACAATTAATGAATGCATGGGAATTGAAACAGAGACTCAGAGAATGACCAACTAAAACCCACCCAACATGAGATCTATCCAATGGGCAAATGACAATCCCTGACACTTAATGATATTCCAATATGCTTGCTGACAGGAACAAGATGTATTTGAGAGGCTCCATCCAGCAGCTGTCTCAGACACATATAGACAATGCATAGCCAAACAGTGGGTAAAAATGGGGACTCTCACTGAAGAGTAGGTGTGGGTCAAAAATGGAGTCCCACGTCCAGCCTGCCACAGGGCTAGGCTCACTCATGGAGGCTGATGAGGGAAGTTTGATTGTGCTGTGGAACCTGCGCAGCCATCTTGTTGAAAGAAGCCTCAGGATCTCATTCAAGTATTGAGAAGACACTGTCAGAGGTCCCTGAAGAACTGCCAGGAGTCAGCTCAGGGTTTCAGGCCCACATGGAGGCCAAGGCAAGCAGGTTCTCACTCTTGGGCACCACAGACTCCACCTAATGCTGAGGGAGAGCTGATAACAGAGTGTTGGCCTCAGGTGTGCTATGGCCCAGGCCAAAAGGGAAAGGAGATCTTGTTGCTTCTCACTGGGATGAGAGTCCTTGGGTTGGTCTAGCAGGTGGCTTTGGTTGGTGGAGACCATCTGAGAATGCTGAGAGGCTTCCTGAGGGAGGTTAGACATGCTGCTCGTTAGGAGAAGACTTGCTCCATTACTGCAGCAGAGCAGAACTCAATGAGAAGAGGAAGTATATGGTTTTAAGGAGTTTATTATAGAAAGGCAGAAAGAGGGAGAAGAGTAGAGAAGTAGAGGCAGGCCATGGTCATGTGGAGAAAGGGAGGAAGGAGATGGGGAGAGAGGGGAAGCAAGAGGGCAAGAGTAAGACAAGTAGGAACAAGAGAGTAAGAGAGGAAGGAGGGGACAAACAACCCCTTTTATAGTGGGCCAGCCCTACCTGGCTGTTCCCAGTTAACTGTGGGGAGGAACATACCTCGATGTTGCCAGGAAGCTGTGTGGGTGGAGTCCAGACAGTACACCAGGAGCTGTGATGACTGATGGCCACACACCTCTCTGTAGTTGTGTGGATGTGGAAGCTGTGGGAATTTCTGGCTGCAACAGGAACCATGAATCCAAGGGTCATTCCTTGTAGGCAGAAGTCACCTGTTTGGTCAACGGGGTTCAAAGCCTGTGCTCCACTGGGATCCAGGCAGTCTGTGCACAGCTCACTGGCCCACAACTCACCCTTTTACATTTTTCAAAGGGAGGAGTTATTGGAGTGATTATGTCATTTGTAGTAAAAATTCTGAGTGGAGAGTCAGTATCAAAAGAAAACACTATACAGGCTGGAGCGGTTACACAGCTAAGCCAGAGTAGTAAGGAGGATTAAGGGTTAGGGTTGGGAAGGCAAGGGATCATTGAATCAATTAATTGTTCCATGGGTAGTACAAATTGAGGGTATTAACATCATTATAAACAGAATTTGATTAATCTAGATAGACATCATGTTTTCCTTACTATCATATAATCTTCCCCAATTTCAGTAGGCATTTAACTTTGGCAAAAGAGCTCATCTGTAGCTGGAAGGTTTCAAATCTGTCCTCTGTGGGACTCAGCATGTGTCTTTGTATCTCAGCATGTGTCACAGGTGTTTTCAGTCAGATGAAGTGTCTGAAGGAAGGCAGCTTTGTTGTCCCAGGCAGTTGCCAGGGGATGGTGCTGCCTCTGCTGGATCTGTGGCACCAGAAATAATTGTAGGCTCAAAGGGGGATAGTAACTCCAAATAAGAACAATGGAATCAACAAACCTGGACACTTGGGGCTCCCAGAGTCTGAATCACCAAACAAAGAAAATATAAGAGTTGGACCTTGGGCTGACCGCACATATATGCAGCAGAGGTGCAGCTTGGTCTTCATGTGTGTCCTAAACAACTGGAAAGGGGTATCCCAAAATCTGTTGTCTGTATGTGGGATATTGTCCTCTATCTGGGCTACCTTGTCTGGTCTCAATGGAAGAGGAAGTACCTAGCCTCACAGAGACTTGAAATGCCTAGGCTGGGCGGGGTAGGGGGATGGCAGAAGAATTGTGGGAAGGGATGAGTGGGAGGTGCGCAGTGAGTGGAATGTAAAGTGAGGAATTTTTAAAAAATAAAATAAAATTTAGAGTGAAGGAAAAGAAAAACAAAAACAAACAAGTACAAAACAAAACAAACAAAACAGAACAAAACAAAACAAAATGAATGCAGTCAACAAGAGCCAGGAAAATATGGCACTATAGAGACCAACTATTCTTCTACAGCAAGCCCTATCTAAACACAGCTAAAGCATAAGAAAATTACTTTAAATCCAATCTTATATAGATGATAAATGCCTTTTAAGAAAAAATAAACCCCTTAAATAAATACAGGATAATAGAATCAATCCAGTAAAGGAAATGAATAAAACTGTTCAAGAACTGAAAATGAAAAGAAAAAACCCACAAACGGAAGGAAACCTGAAGATGGAAAATATAAGGAACAGGACAGGAACTACAGATAGGAGAATCTCATGTATAGTAGCTTTGTGTTTGAAGAAGTTGATAAATCTGTCAAAGAGAACATTGCATCTAAAAACTTTCTGACACAAAACATCCAGGAAATTTGGGACAATATGACAAGACTTAATTATGATAGGAATAAACAAAGAAGATTCCCATCTCCAAGGGCCCAAAAGTATTTTCAGCAAACATATAAAAGAAAATTTCCCCAACTCAAAGAAAGATATGCCTTTAAACATTCAAGAAGACTTACAGAACCCCAAATAGATTAGAATAGAGAAGAAAATCCTCTTGCTACATAATAACAATAAATGTACAGAACAGAGAAAGAATATTAAAGTCAGCAAGGGAAAGATACCAAGTAACATATAAAGGCAGACCTATCATAATTACAACCAACTTCTCAACAGAGACTGTAAATTCCATGTCTTGTAGTATTGGAGAGACCACAGATACCAGCATAGGTTACTATACTTAGTAAAACTTTTAAACACCATAGATGGAAAAAGAGATATTTCAAGACAAAACAAAATTTAAACAATATCTGTCTAAAAACTAGCCCTAAAGAACATTTTAGAAGGCACATTTCAACCCAAGAAGGTAAACTACACCCAAGAAAACACAGGGAATAAATAACACTACACCAGCAAAGTAAAGAAAATACACATGCACAAATATACATGCATGCCGTTGTGCTCGCTCATGCACTCATGCAAATACGCACACATATCCACCACCACCAGTATTACTGCCACCACCTCCAATATCAAAATAACAACGATTGGTATTAATATCTCCCACATTAATGGAAGAAATTCCCTAATAAAAACACACAGACTAACAGAATAGATGTGAAAACAGGATTCATCTTTGTGCTGCATACAGAAACACACTTCACAGGAAAAAAAAAAAAAGATAGACAAGATAGACATTATCTCAGAGTAAAGGGCTTTTTTACAAAGACTCTACAAAGAAAGAGAAATTTAGAGAAATCGCAATTATGAATATTGATGCAAAAATGCTCAATAAAATACTAGCAAACTACATCCAAGAACACATCAAAAACCACCCACCATTATGAAATAAACTTCATCCCAGGGATACAGAGATTGTTCGACATATAAAAATTCATCAATATAATCCACCATAGAAACCAACTGAAAACAGAAATAGAAACAAAAGTATGACCATCTCATTAAATGCTGAAAACCTTTGAAAAACAACAGCACCCCTTTATGATAAAAGACTTTAAGAGATCAAAGATTCAAGCCACATACCTAAACATAATAATGGTACCATTCAGTAAGCCAATAGCTAACATCAAATTAAATGGAGAGAAAATTAAAGCAATTCCACTAAAAGCAGGGATATGACCAAAATGCATACTTTCTCCATATCTTTTCAATATAGTACTTGAAGATTTTAGCTACAGCAATAAGACAACTAAAAGAGATCAAGGGGGTGCAAATTAGAAATGAAGAAATCAATATTATTATTCTAAATGATATGATAGTATACATAAGTGACATCAAAATTTCTACCAGAGAAATCCTACAGCCAATAAACATCTTATAGTAGCAGGATACAAAATTCAGTCAAAAAATCAGTAACCCTCCTTTGTACAAATCATAAACAGAATGAGAAAGAAATTAGGGAAGCAGCACCATTTATGATAACCACAAATAGTATAAAATATCTTGGTGCAACTCTAACCAAGCAAGTGAAAGACCTGTCTGACAAGAATTTTATGTCCTTGAAGAAAGAAATTGAAGAAGATATCAGAAAACAGAGAGATCTACTATACTCAATGGATTGGATAGGTTGGTAGGATTAACGTTGTAATAATTCCCATTCTACAAAAAAGAAAATGTGTGTGTGTGTGTGTGTGTGTGTGTGTGTGTGTGTGTGTGTGTGTGTTTATTCAAAGAAATTTACATCAAAATTCTAACACAATTCCTGTTTTTACACATGTTGAAAGGACAGTACTTGAATTTGTAAGGAACAACAAAAACCCGGTATAGCTAAGAAAATACTGTAAAATACTCTTAAAGATATTACCATCCATGATTTCAAATTGTATTATCGAGCAATGATAATAAATACCACATGGTATTGGCATAAAAACCAACAGGTTGACCAATGGAATTGAATTGAAGACCTAGAAAATGGTGGTGGGATAAATAGATGTCTGTATATGGAAGAAAGAAAGTAGACCTTTCCCAATCATGTTACAAAAAAATTCGAGTCAACATAGAACCAGATAAATTAAATCTGATAGAAGAAAAAGTGGGGCAGAGCCTTGAATGCATAGGTACAGGAACAACTTCCTGAATAGAACACCAACAGCTAAGGACTTCAGATCATCAGCAGTATCATAGTAAAAATGAAAAGTTTCTCTAAGACAAAGGGGACAAGCAATAGAACAAAATGGCAGCTTAGAGAATGAGAGAGAATCTCTATCAACTCTATTACCAACAGAGGGTTGATATCCAAAATATAAAAAGAACTCAATAAAGTAGACACCAACAAACCAAATAATCCAATTAAAAAGAGAGGGAAAGAGCAAAATAGACTTCTCAACAAACAAATTTCTAATGGCCAAGAACCACTTAAAAAGTTGTTCTGAAGACCCAGCTATACTATTCTTGGGTGTATACCCAAAAGATTCCCCATCATTCTACAGGGGAATGTGTTTCACTATGTCCATAGCAGCCTTATTTGTGATAGCCAGAAGCTGTAAACAACCCAGATGTCCCACAACAGAAGAATTGATACAAAAAGTTTGGTTTATTTACACAATGGAATACTACTCAGCTATTAAGAATGAGGACATAATGAGTTTGAAGGCAAATGTATAGAACTAGAAAATATCATCCTGAGTAACGTAACACAGACCCAGAAGTGCATGCATGATGTGTACTGACTAAAATGTGGATATTAGCCAAAAAAGTACAGAATAACCAGGTTACAATCCACAGAACTCAAAAAGGTTAACAAGCTGAAGGGCCCAAGTGAGGATGCCTCAATCCCACTTGGGAGGAAGAAGAAAGCAATCATAGAAGGGCAGAGGGAGCAAGGGACTTGGGTGGGAAATGAGACAGGGAGGGGAAGAGAGGAACATGATCACGTATTGGGTGGGGAGAACTGGACTGAAGCTCTGAAGGCTATCAGAAAGGATGGGAATAGTCACCCTTGAGAATCAAGTGACTGGGGGGACTTTGTAGAATGTACCAGAGACCTGAAAGGTGAGAGACTTTCAGGACTCAAAGGAAGAGACCTTAGATGAAATATCCTACTGTGAGAAGAGGGAACTTGTAGAGTCCACATCCAGAAGAATTACAGGGCATTGAGTGGAGGGATGGGGTTGCCATCCCATAGTCAAAAAACTCCAATCCAGAATTGTTCCTGTCTGAAAGAACCGCAGGGAAAAAAATTGGAAAGAGTCTGAGGAAAATGAGGACCAATGACAGGATGAAATCTGGATCCAGCTCAAGGGGAGGCCCCAAGGCCTGACACTAATACTGATGCTATGATGTGCTTACAAACAGGGTCCTATCATGACAGACCTCTGAAGGTCCCAACAAGCAACTGAAAGAGTAAGATGCAGATATTTACACCCAACCAATGGACAGAAGCTGTGACCCCTTGTGGTTGATATAGGGAAAAGCTGGAAGAAGCTGAGAAGGAGAGCAACCCTAGAAGACCAGCAGTCTCAACCTGAACCCCTGGGATCTTTCAGAGACTGGGCCATGAACCAGGCACCATACAGCTGATTTGAGGCCCCCAGTACAAATATAGCAGAGGATTGCCAGGTCTGGAATCAAAGATGTTGCACCTAACACTTAAGAGACTAAGAGACTTGAGGTCACAGGGAGTGGGAAGTTCTGTTGGGGTGGGTATGGGGCATGGGGACATCCACTTGGAGATGGCATTGGATGTATGGGATGTGAAACATTCAGAGGGTGGACTGGGAGACGAATAAATTCTGGATGGTAGAAAAAGAATAGATAAAATAATAATTAATTAATTAATTAATTAAAGTTCAATATCTTTAGTCGTCAGAGTTTTCATCTTATATTCTTCAGAATGGCTAAGATAAAAAAACAACCAAAGTGATAGCTAACACTGGCAAGATGTGGAGTGAGGGGAACACTCCTCCATTCCTGGTGGAAGTTCAAACTTGTACAACCACTTTAGAAATCAATTTGGTGGTGTGTCAGAAAATTGGTTACAGCTTTACCTCAAAACCCAGCTATATAACACCTGGGCAAATATCCAAAAGACAATCTACCACACCACAAGGGTTGCTTTATTCATAATAGCCAGAAATGGGAAACAACCTAGATATCCCTCAACCGAATAAAGCACAAAGAAAATAAAGTTCATTTACTCAATGGTGGGCTACTCAGCTATTTAAAAAAAGGGGGGGGGCATCATGAAAACTGCAGGCAAAGGGATGGGACTATAAAATATCATCCTGAGTGAGGTGGCCCATTCCCCCAAAGACAAACGTGTTATATACTCACTTATAAGTGGATATTCTTCATAAAGTACAAGATAAGCATACTACAGTCCACAGACCCAAAGAAGCTAGTGACAAGGAGAACCTAAGGAAGGATGCTTGAATCACACTGAGAAGAGGAAATAAAATAGACATAGATGTGGGGGTGGATGGAGGGAACTAGGTGAAAATAGTGATGGGGGGGGGAACAGTAGGGATAGAGTACAAAAGGGACATTGAAATAAATGGAGAGAAAACTGGGATTGTTGCTGGGAAACAACTTTGGGACTGGGATGAAATAGAAACCTATGACAAAGGCAACTCTTAGGGACATATGAGAGTGACCCTAGCTAAGGATCCTAGCACTGGGGGATATGGAACTTGAATTGCTTAACCCCTGTAACCAGGCAAGAATTCCAATGGAGTGACAGGGACAACAATCCACTAACAAAACCCTCAACAGACAGTTTCCCCTGCATATAACGTGCAACAATGACAATGGAGCAGAAATAGATGAAGTAGCCACCAAAGACTGGCCTAACTTGTGACCTATGTCATGAGAGAGACACTCTCTGTACTTGCAGCTGCGGAGACTTATAGCCAAACACTAGGTGTAGCTAACAGAATCTTGTTGGATACAGAGAAGAAAGATTGACAGAGCCAGAGGGGTCAGGAACACCATAAGAAAGCTCACAGAATCTAGTAACGTTTGCCCATAGGGGCTCATAAAGTCTGAACCACCAACCAAAGAGTATACATGGGATAAACCTAGACTTTCTATCACCAAATAGAATTCAAGGGATTGACTTAGGCCACTGACCATATGGAACAGTTAAGCAGTGGGACTTCTAACAGCAGGAGCAGGGGTTGTCTCTGATTGTGCTGCCTGCCTTTGGATGGCTTTCCCCTTACAGGGCTGCCTTGTCTAGACTCAATAGGAGACAATGTACCTAGCCCTAATGCAAATTGATATGCCAAGCAGATTGATATCCATAGAAGATTTTCCCTCCTCCAAGGAGAAAGGAAAGGGGGCATGGGTGAGGGCAGGGGAGGGAAGAGATTGGAAGGACAGGCAGGATTGGTAGCCGAAATCAGGCTATAAAGCATATAGATTTGAAAAAGAATTATGGAAATTGAGTGTGAACATGAAATATGATCTTTCACAAGGAATAACAATTGATATGTCAGTAGAAAATAGCCATATCGGAAAACATATGTACAAGTCACTTTATATGAACTGAATTAATATTTGAATATCAATAGATGGTGGAGCAATACATATATACTAACTATGCATATACATACATGCATACAGTAATGATTAGTGAAAAAAGATCCAATGAATTAAATAATACCAAAGATGGTTATATATGCATATTGAAGAAAGGAATGTTGGGAGATTAAGAGTACAATTATATTATAATTTCTAAAGTAAAACACAATAAAAGCAAAAAGAAACCACAAGTGAATTATGAATGTTGTGCCTAAGCTGGGCGCTTGTGACCTTCAATTTCAATATTCAGGCAGCAGAGGCAGGCAGATCTCTCAGAGTTAAAGGCCAACCAGATCTACAGAGTGATTTCCAGAATTGTTAGAAATAAACAGAGAAACCCTGTACTGAAAAAAGAAAAAAAGGAAGGAAGGAAAGAAGGGAGTGAGGGAGGGAGGGAGGGAAGGAAGGAGGGAGGAGGAGAGGGAGGGAGGGAGGGAGGAAGAAAGAGACAAACAAACAAGCAAAGAAAGAAACAGAAACAAAGAAACAATGAGAAAGAAGAAAAATGACAAACAAGCAAACAAACAAACATAAATTCTGGGTCTTTTGTAAAATTACAAGGTGTTTGAGACTAGGGACTCCCCACTCCCCCCAAAAATGTATTGCCATCAGTTATGCTTAGTAAGATTGATTCAACATAATTTTCTCTTTCTCAGAAGTAAGAGGATAGTACAGGGGAAGTAGAAATATAGAGATCAGGGAACAGCATAAATAAAGTAAATTAAAACATTTTTAAATACTTTGGATTTTAATGCAAAAAAAAATATGAGGTTATAACACATGTAGATAGTATTTTCCCGAAAATTCTACTCAGCATTCTAGTTGCAAATCTAGTTGGTATAAGGAAAGATGGAGACATTTAAAAGCTAATGTAAGTGACTATTAAATTATACTAGGATGAAATAAATTCCAAAGTTAACATTAAAAACCAGAAATGATTCTTTTGTATAGTAAAAGGTAAAATTAATAATATTGTATTCCAATAAATTATTATAATTTAATTTATGTTGATAAATTTAATTTCATGCTTATAAAAATCTATAAGGAAAACCATACATCATCACTAAATGAATGTAAGGAGCATCCATAAATAGATGGAAGCATGGTTCTAATGGATTAGGAGAAACTGCTAGTAAAACATTACTATGTTATATATAATATTTATGTATGCATTTTTATATAATATTTAACTCCATAAAAAACTACCAATGTGCTATTCAATGTGCACTGACAAAATGACTTTGAGATTTCCATTTGAAAAAAGCATGAAGATTGCACAAATTTCAATTTTCTATACACAAATTCAAATTCACAAACACAAAACTCAAAATTGAAAGTCAAAATATATAGTACTGAATTTCAAAATTACAATAAATGAAACCTGCTATAATCCACATGTGACTAGATAAATAGTAATAAGATAAAGCCATAAATACTTAGTCAATTAATATTTCTAAAATTGCTGGACTTTTTAAATAATGAAAATTTTTTATTCTGAAGAAATAATACTGGGACAAACAAGTATCAACCATATAGAAGCATTCTTAGAGAAAAGAGAAATCTAATTATTCAATACCATACCAAAGTTCATAAACTTAAAAAACAAATTAAAAGTCCTATATATTAGAGCTAAATCTATATTTCTAAAAGGAATCTTCCCTAATTTACCAGATTCAGAACATTTTTTAAACTTAAAATGTGAAAATTCAGCAACATATAAAGCCATTTCTCAAACATGAGAAAAGTGGTGGTAGAAGGGATGACAAATGATAAATATTAAAATAAATTCAGAGCAGCTGTGATTTAACAAGAGACAATTGAGAAGCACAGCAGAGATGAATCAAAAGGGAAGAGCCCTTGAAGCCTGAGATAGATTCCCAGCACATGTCAGACTGCTGATAGCTGCTTCAGAGAATTTAATGTCCTCTTCTGACCTCTGCAGATACCTCCAAATATGCACACACACACACACACACACACACACACACACACACACACATACCATCCTACATTTTGAGAAATGTATCTCCTACTATTTGAGAAATCAGGCATGGAAACCAGGCCTAGAACATCCACCCTTTCTCCTGTAATTTCTCTCATGTCCCTTCCCACTTCCTCTCAAATTTGTAACATCCTCTTCCTTAGATATTATTCATGTGTGTGTGTGTGTGTGTGTGTGTGTATGTGTGTGTGTGTAGTTGCATAATGTTATTTTAAGTATATATTGTCCAACTAACAAATAGATATGCAATCTGCTGAGTCATATTTACTGTTGCTAATATGTACATGTGTTTTGGGCTATTCGGGATTGGATAATCTATCAGAGGACACATTCCTAGAAAAAGCTACCAGTCTCTGTTTGAACATCTATCAACTCTCTAAGTCATGTAGTTGTGGGGTGTGTGCGATTTCTTCCATATATGTTGAAATGTTGCTTGATATTGTTATTACGAAGGGCTTTGGGAGGCAACCATATTGCTGAGATTTCATGGGTGAAGTTGCCCTGTGATGTCTAGAAGACATTGTCTTGTAGCAGTCATTGTGACTCTTATAATCTGTAAACCCACTTTCCTACAGTTTCCTGGAGCCTAAGGACTAGGGATTGCATTGTAAATGTATCATATGGAATTGGAAGGTTTTTTTTGTTTTTGTTTTTGTTTTTGTTTTTTTTTTTGATGAATGGGCAACTACACTTATCTGTGAGCATAGGAATAAATACAGTTTGAAAGTAGCTAGAAATTATTGGGATTTTGGAAAATTGACAGTCGTATGCTGTCCTGTAGGTTCCATTGCCTTAGCAGTTAAAGGTAGTTGACTAGTTTACAATATCAAGCATGATTCCTTCCTACTGAACAAGCATTAGTTACACAGCACATGCATTTAATCCCAGCACTCAGGAGCCAGAGGCAGGTAGATTTCTGAGTTCGAGGCTAGCCTGGTCTACAGAGTGTGTTCCAGGATAGCCAGGGCTAAAAAGAGAAACCCTGTCTCGAAAAACTAAAATTAAATAGATAGATAGATAGATAGATAGATAGATAGATAGATAGATAGATGAATAAATAAATGAATGAATAAATAAATAAATACATAAATAAATACATACATAAATAGCTTACCTCCCAAGAGCCACTATTTTACATTCGGGGACAGCTTGCCAAGCATTCATTCCGGTTTCCTTTGTTTTCATTTAAGGTGTATAAGACTATTGGTTGTTTTTGCCATTCTTGTTCTTGTTGTAGTTGTTATTGTTGGTGATGGTGGTACTTTCCTTGAAGCTCATACAACATCTGAAGCCACAAGAACCACCCCTCATGGAGAGGTTTCCAGATCAGTTCACACTAAATTCCTCCAAATCCTGTATGGGAAATGTGTGGTGTATGCAGCAATAGAATGTATGTATAGTTTCTGAGTGGGGAGCAAGAGCCAAGGCAAGCTGCTACCGTTTCTGGGGTCGAGGCCTCAGAAAAGCAAGTTATTGTCCTGTGGGCTCAAGAAAATCATTTGAATGTCCTTTTCACCGAAGTGAAAACATGAGTTATCAATCAGGGTATAAAAGGTAGGCAAGCTCATCCATCAGCACCAAAGAGGGCCTTGGAATGGCAGTGAAAAACACCACCGAATAGCCAAACTGAAAATAGCTTACAATACTGAACTTTCCCAAGTTTGTGAAGTAACTGAAAATAGCATGGACCACTAATGAGAATGCATAGTGACACAACTTTTGGCTAACAGTTATGTGTTTTCTTATGTAGTTAAGACATATGTAGCATACTACATATCCATTTCACAGTTAGCCATCTACTTGGGAAAAGTTGAAACATGCTCCACCCCAATTATATTCACATGTTTATAAGGTATTTACTTCTGAATACCAGATGTCTAAAAATAAATTAAACATTCACCAGCAGGTGAATTTCTATATTCACATTTGCGTGCAAATTTCTGGTTAATTGCAGCTCTCCAGGACAAATCAGTGTTCTGCAGATGTTGCCACATGATCACATATTTTATTGCTAATTTAAAGAATGCTGATATCACACACCAAATGAAAATAACCTCTTTTGACTGAAAGTAGATTAAGTACTGCCTGGTAAAGTGCAGGGAATGTAACATAAAGGCCAAATGCAGATGATGAAAATATTTCAAATCATGAGTGTGTTGTCAGGTACATGGCTCACATTTGTCAAAGCTCCAAGACTTCTATAATTAAAAAAAAAAATTCTCTTCTATATAAATTAATCTTAACTGAAGTTAATAAATATGTCATACCAAACCTAAAGTATACCAAGTCTTCCTAATCTCATGCATTCTCCCTTCCCTCTCACAGCAGAGGTTTTTTTTTTTGTTTTGTTTTGTTTTTTTGTTTTCTTTCAACTCTGTCTTAGACGCTGCTTTCTTACATGCCAGAAAAATGTGCCCTGTAGCATTTTTATCTACCATTACTTCTGCCAGAGACATCATCTGGTTCTTTTTCTTATCTACCCAAAAACTCTTTCCCAATGTAACTTCTGACTAAGAACTCATCCTTGAAAACCCACTTTAAAGCAAAAAGCACTTCCTGAACCAAAATCATTCTATCATCATGTTCCAATTTAGGTTTTCCATAGTTCTTGGCACCCCACATGATAAGTATGTTACTTATTTGCTTTTCTGTCTACACTACCAAAAATGCAGATCCACATGGCCAGAGACTATTTATTTTTTTCAATATTACTGTCTGCCCATGTTACTATAACAAGGATGGGTACAAAACAGGTGCTGAATGAGTAATTTCCCATAGATATATGAACACTGTAATGAGCATTTTCTCCTACAATACCAATTCATTTATAATGTATTCATATTCTATTTTGTTACAAGTGTTTTCAATCCATATCAAATAAAATTACAAAACTGCTCACTGTGAAATAGTCTAATGACACTTCCCAAGATAGTAGCTCCGAAAATCAAAAAGTGAAATTGTATGGCGGGCTGCTGAATCATGGAACAAAGCCAAAGGATGTAGAAATAATTTAACATTTTTCAGTCCCATAGAAGTTCTTTATAATGTGATTCATAAAGAAAAGCAGCATGCATGAACTACCTCCAAATAGTAAGCTTTGTAGAGCCTTACTTTCACTGAAAGCCCTGACCATTGAAAGTAAGACTTGCCTGGAGAGCTTATTTAGGACTAAGATTCCTCTGAGGCTGCTGCTGAACAGAACCCAACGTCAGAACTTCAACTTTACCAATAGTATCCAGATCTTGAAAGGCAGAAAGAGAACACAGGGTGAGTAAGCAGCTATGCATATTTCAATAGCACTGAGTCCTCAAACACTATCAAGTGAAGACTACCTGAGAATTCACAACTTATCAAATATGTCACTGTTTCTTCTACTTTGAAGACCATAGAGGATATGAATAAACAGTCTCAGAATAAATACAATGCCCAGCAATGATGACAAAAATTATGATTTTGTTTGTAAAAAAATCCACCCCCAAGAAGTTTCCACAGACCCTCATTTACTCAAAGATCTATATACTAAAACCCATAGTAGCCAGTAATCCTACACCCTGGAGATGAATGGAATGGCCTAAATGTCATCAAGATGGGTGGCCTTCCCTACATGCTTGCATGTTGCTATGAATCCAGTTGCTGCCATTTTCATGGTTCAGTGCCACCAAGCAATTAACAGTGACAGAGTGAGCTTTCTCAACCTTTCCTCGAAACAGTGGCTGTTTATCATTGTGTCACACTTTTGGCACATTCAAGAAATCTAAATTTAACAGGTGACTGCTTCCTCCATGGATGAGTGCAGAAAATGGATCTTCAGGATACCTAGTCTCAAGCTGGTGATCTGGACCAATGAAACAAGCCGCTGAAAAGAAAGGGGATGGATGAGGCCCATTCTCAAATCCATCATGCACAAGGACTCTACACAGTTCCAGTGCTATAGCTCAATGGCTTTTTCAATTGATTTCAGCAGATATTGATGAGTGATTCCAATTGAAGTTAAGGTGGCAAAAACCTAGATATTGATATATTAGGTAAGTCTACAACAACATGTATATATGGAATTTTAACTTATGTATGTAAATAGCATCCATATCATTAATTACTTTCTATCTAGAAGTTTTTAAGATGGTTATTCTTTATCGTGTATTAGTCCAAAATTAGAGCATGCAAAGACATAAAAAATGAGAATTAAACCATAGTTTGTTTGAGTTAGTTTTCATATCTCATGGATTTTGATGGCAGGACAGTAAATACTATCTAATGCTGATATTTGCTGAGTTGGTAGTTTATGTTAGGTGTTAACACCTTCATTAATTACCACTAATAGCAGAAGCAATAATACAAAACAATGAAAACAGTAGTTAATTATCACAGTTATATATCACAAATATATATATTCAAAAAGACTTTCTGTCAATAATGCAGATAATGATAAAGAATACATGATATACTACTATACTAAAATAATACAACTATTAATGAAAAGTGAAGTACTGCTCCATTGCACAACATGAATTAACTTTGAAAAAATGTTATCTGTTGAAAGGCAGATACTACACAAAAAATGTTATAATATATGATTCAATTTATATGCAACATCTTGAAAGAGCAAGTCCATAGACTCATAGAGTAGATTTTGTGGTTGAGTAGAGAGAGAATTGTTGACATGTAACATGCATAACATTTCTTACTAATGTGATATAATTATTAAGAGTTATATAGGACTGATAATTTTATAAACTTGATTACATATTAAAATCATTGAATTGTATGTTTTAAATGGCAGATTTCATTGAAGAGAAATTATCTCATTTTATAAAGTTATGTGGTAAATACTGGAAGGAAAGGTACTAACATTATCATTTTCTTAAGGTCCAAGCTAAGAAGTCTCTCCTTTAATTTTCATAGTGACTGCAGGAAATGGCCACTACACTACACTTATTACCCTAGCACACACAAGCAACATGAGACAGAGCTGGAATGACTTGTCCACTGTCAGTTGGTAAATAGCTGAGTAGAAATGAAAGCGGTTAGTTCTGATTGCAGAGGCAGCATGCTGGTCAGCAATCTCTGGCATCCTATCACCCCGTGTTCCGGTCCTGGCCCGCAAACAAGATGTAGAAAAAAAAAAAAAAAAGCCAAAATAAAGTGATCTTGATAAATATTTAATACCTTCTCTTTCAACAGCCTGCTGGCTTGAAATTGAATGTTTTAGACCTGGGTCACCATGCATATGCAGGACAGAGTGAGAGTATATGCTAAGTGCAGAAGAAAAAGGGGAGTCATGACTGAGGCACTGATTGAGGCTAGAGCTGGTAACTCCAAACAAGATGCTTTCCTGTTGGTGCAACCGGACATCCTTTGGTGCATGTTCCCTCAGAATGTTCAGGTTTAACATTGCCTTTCACTAAAGAAATGCTTTCACTGAAATACTTGGGATTTGTAAAAATCCAGCCTTTTAAAATCGTAGACTCAGAATATATGTTTAAAGAATTTTCATGCATCAATAATTGTGTAAAGTTTTGACTATTTCAGAGTTGTTTATTATGAATCTTTGGAGTAAAGACACATGCTAATTCCCTTCATAGGTAATAATACTCCTTATGAGGTATGCTTATCAAGCCTTTTGCTCATCCCTTCATTCATTTACACAGAAGTCACTGATATTAAGACCTATCACCATTCATTTATTTTGTTTGCTTCTAAATATTTGAAATTTATTTTATTTTACCAGATATTTTCTTTATTTACATTTCAAATGCTATTACAAAAGTTCCCCATACCCTTCCCCCGCCCTGTTCCCCCACCCACCCACTATCACTTCTTGGCCCTGGCGAATCCCTGTACTGGGACATAATAAAGTTTGCAAGACCAAGGGGCCTCTTTTCCAATGATGGCCAAATAGGCCATCTTCTGCTCCATATGCAGCTAGAGACACGAGCTCTGGGGGTACTGGTTAGTTCATATTGTTGTTCCACCTATAGGGTTGCAGACCCCTTCAGCTCCTTGGGTACTTTCTCTAGCTCCTACACTGGGGGTCCTATGTTCCATTCAATAGCTGACTGTGAGCATCCACTTCTGTGTTTACCAGGCACTAGCATAGCCTCACAAAAGGCCGCTATATCAGGGTCCTGCTTGTGGACGTTGTACATCGTGGTGCGCACTAGGCTCCGCACCACGATGTACAACGTCCACAAGCAGATTGCTAGATCTTCTGTTAGTACTATGTCCAATTTTCTGGAACTGCCAGACTGACTTCCAGAGTGGTTGTACAAGCTTGCAATCCCACCAGCAATGGAGGAGTGTTTCTCTCTCCTCATCCTTGCCAGCATCTGCTGTCACCTGAATTTTTGATCTTAGCCATTCTGACTTGTGTGAGGTGGAATCTCAAGGTTGTTTTGATTTGCATTTACCTGATGATTAAAGACGTTGAACATTTTTTTCAGGTGCTTCTCAGCCAAGTGACCCTAAAAATTCCACCAGAGAACCCCTAAACCTGATAAACAGCTTCAGTGCAGTGGCTGGATACGAAAATAACTCAAACAAATCAATGGCCTTTCTCTACACAAATGATAAACAGGCTTAGAAATTTTATAATTTTTGTTTTTTCTTTTTATTTCCTTTTATTTTTTGGTAAAGAAAATGATTGTTTCTGATTCTACATTCATTTCTGCTTAGGTCATTTTTAAAGGGGTTCTTTGGCACCTTTTCCTAATGTGTGTGTGTGTGTGTGTGTGTGTGTGTGTGTACATGACAAGGAACTGGATTCCCTGAGGATGGGATTGTCATGTTCTTGTGTGCTGAGCTTGTAGATGCTGACAATTGAGTCCAGGTCCTCTGCAGGAGCACTGCTTGTTGTTTTCCCTGGAACCATCATCTCTCTGGCCTCTGGTTTGGATTCATTTGTGCTATTGTTTTGAGGCAAAAATTTATTCTTGTCATAGCTTAGTATCCCAAAGGGCCAACACACAGTATTTTACCCATTGTATCATTCATACACTTGATTTTATTGTACTGAAATTTAAATATTTCTCTGCTATGAGCAGTATTTGCATATCTTTTGGAAGTTTACAAAGGTACACATTTTAATTAAGTTCTATTTAGTTCCTAGAAGTAGATGTACTAGGTCTGAGGGTATGTATACTTACGTATGTGCACATGCACCCTTGCTTCACCAAGCCCTGCTAAACAGTTTGTCAAAGCAGTCAAAACAATGCACACCCTCAGGAGCAAGGAGTCCAAGCTCCAATTTGTCTTCATTGTTGCTAGTATTTAGTATGTATGCTATTTTTACTTTGCTTGTCCAAGTTCCTAAGTGATGATACAGCTTTTTGCTTTAGACATGTGTTTTCCTAATAACTAGTGTAATAAATTTTATTCTTCCTTGAGCATGCCACTTTAATTCTTTTGTTAGAATTTTTATTTAAAAATCTCATATGTATGTCATGACACATAGAATAATTTTATCTAATAATTACAGGGATGGAAATGGAGAGGAGCCTGAGAAAAAGAAGGTCCAGAAACAGACCCAAAGAGTGATACAACTCAAGGGGAGTCCCCAAGGCCCAACACTATTACTGAGGCTATGGAGCACTCACAAAAAGGGTCCTAGCATGACTGAACTCTGGAACACCCAAAAAAAAGAAAGCTGAAAGAGTCAGAGTCAGATAGTTGCACCCAACCAATGGACAAAAGCAGCCAGCCCTTGTTGTTGAACTAGGGAAAGACAGAAAGAAGCTGAAGGGGACCCTGTAGGAGGACCAGCAGTCTCAATTAATCTGGACCCCCGAGATCTCTCAAACACTGCACTACTAAACAGGCAACATATACTAGCTGATATGAGGTCACCAACACAAACACAGCAGAGGACTGCCAGGTCTGTGTTCATTCAGAGATGATGCACCTAACCCTCAAGAGACTGGAGGCCCTAGGGAATTTAGAGGTCAGGTGGCATGAGGGGTTGGGGACATCCGTGTGGAGACAGGTGGGTAGGGTGAAGGTATGGGATGTGGAGCAGTAGGAGGGTGATGGACTCGGGGGAAGGGATAAAATATGGAGTGTAAAATAAATAACTTAATTAGTTTAAAAAAATTTTAAGTGAGTTATATAACAATTTGATAAAGTTCTTTTAAAAAAGATTTATTTATTTATTTATTTATTTATTTATTTATTTAATGCATATGAGTACACCATAGCTCTCTTCAGACACACCAGAAAAGGGCATCAGATTCCATTACAGACGGTTGTGAGTGACTGCTGAGCCATCTCTCCAGCCCTTGATAAATTGCACAAGATTCTATATATAGCTAAAAAGTTCCCATTGGAAAAAAATCATCACTCTTATATTTTACTCTGAAATTATCTTCCCCAAATATTTGACAAATAGTTCTGATAAACATTTCTTTAAAAAAAGCAAGCAAGCAAGCCAGCAAACAAAGAGAATAGTTCTCAGAGTCAGTAAAGTAACACGTTGGGTTCTGGAAACTATATCTTTCCACTTCTGTATAGATGTCTGTCCACACATAATTAGTGTACATGAGCTTAGGAGTCTCTCAATGGAGTACATGTTTGCTTAGTAAGCTCTTTGTCCCTTTTAATCCTCCTGATGCATGGAAGCATATTTTGACAGGAAGTCTCTCAACTCACAATAACTTCAGGAAGTACCTGAAGCTTACCAGTTCTTTGAAAGTAACCAGATTCACTAGGATCTGTCCTCGCCAAGAGAAAATAGTAAAATTGCAAAGACTCTGTGATATTCCTGGCCACCTGGAAAAAGCAGAGACCTGTAAAACATCCTGAAAGAAGCAGAGACCAGATAAGTTGCCTGGGACAGACCCAGGCCAATTCAACCAATAGGAAAAAGGACATTATTCCAAATGCCCAGCTCTCTGAAGGCTATGCAATGTGCTCTAGGTTTTCAGCATTTGTGAGTTGTCACACAAGCTACTGTATGTAGGCTTTGGTGATACAGTTGTCATTCTTTTTTTTTTTTTTAAACTGGGTGCCCTCTAAAGAACAACAGCATCTGAAGGGGGATAAACATGTGTAGACAGATTCTTTTTTAAAGTCTCCAAATTTGGCAACACTTAAAATTTCCTTGTCAAATATCTGGTTGAAGTTCCCAACATGCCCATTTTGAACCTTGAACAAATCATTATAGTAGAGCATTTTAAAATAATGTCCCTATGAGTTCAACCTGGACTCCACCTTTACCAGTAATTTTTTTCCTGGTTATTTCCTAACTGCTTCTCATCTCTGATTCCAGGCATGGAATCCTCCAAAAAGTCAGAAAACACCTCTAACCTTTCCTATGGGACTGAGGACTTGGCTGCCATTCTCCAGTAAGAACAAGATGAGAAGATACAATCAGACTTGAATGTTATTTGTAGAAACACTCACTTTTGTTGCTACTTGCCAGCTAAGGACTGTTAAGGTGGTTGCTTAGAAACAACGGTGTGACATTGATTGGCCTCATAAACTGAGATGGGCACAGTACAAGGGAGAATGAGAAGAAATATCCCCTTTCACAATCTAATGTCACAGTCCAGAAAGAACAAAAGGTAGAAAAGGAGTTGGCAATTGCCAGCTTCCTGGTCCTAATCTGCTTCATTCTTTAGTTCGAGTGCCAGGCTAAATGCCAGCTGGAAATGCCCTCATTATTGTGGTCAATCAAGTTCCAAGAACTTTCAGGCTAGACTTTCATCTTTTTCTCTTACCAAACTGCTGTGAAATCAGATGTGCTGCCTCTATAAATGTGACCTAGTGCCCTTTATATACCAGATGTGAACAGATGTACTCATAGCATGAGTTCTTCATGCAAGTCCACCAGTTAGCAGAGCAGCTGATTAGAAGAGACAGGATAGAAAAGAAGAAGAAAATCTGACAATGTAACTGGCTAATTCAGCAATACAGCTTTGCCAGCTAGGCAAAGGTTGTGAGGCTTAATAAAATGGGAGCAGGATTCAGGAAAGAAAGGTCAGGGCAAATCCAAATAAAGAATATAGATGGGGCTAAGAGAAGGCTCACAACCCATTTTCTTTTCTCAGATTTTATGTCTTGAGAAGATTCTGAGAAAAACAGTTTTCAGAAGCTTAACAATGCAAGCATGCTTACATACAAATATATATATATATATTTACTTAAAGCAGGAGATATATTATCTGATCTCAGAATGCTAAGAAATCATGCAATGACTAACACTAGCAAACAAGACAGTTAGCTGATACTATTGTCCATTCAACAAATACTTACTAGAAAGCTGCTAATAAAGTATTTATAAAAGAAGATGAAAACATGTTTTTTGAAAATGAGTTCTTCATACCATTAGGAAGTGTGACGCATTTATAAATAATTTATGTGAGTCATAAGAAATGTTTGGAAGTTATGATAAATATTGAGCACTGTGTTTGGTATAGCAAGCAGAGGTGGGCATCTGTAGTTCTTAAAACCAGACAGGTTTGTGTCCTGTGGGCAGAGATTAATGGTTGTAATAATAAAAGAAGACAAAGTTGATATGGCTATCCAGTGATTTGGAGATAGAAGCCAGTGATGCTGGTAATTATGATATGTTGCAGAGATCAACACTCCACTGCAAAGAATTATCCAGGTCCAAACTGTCATGTCTTAGACAGGTGAAAATGCATGTTTTAGATCAGGGCTGGAGGATAGAGTTCTTTTGATAGAAGAAGGCAAAGACCTGAACAAAGAGCAGCATTTCTTTCAGAAGAGCTATCCAACACTGGGACATACACATAAAATAAAGACGTTTTGGACTTTGGAGGAGGCAACCACTACCTCTCTAGTATGTGAGTTACCTGTGGAGAAGCTAGGGATTCAGCTTTGGTCCAGCAACTCACTGACGCAGCTACCTTTTCAAATAATGTGGTTTGAGTGATGGTTTCAGGTGGAATTCTGTGAGATGTGTCACAGTGTAATCTCTACTGAATAGAGATAGGAAGTACAGTACAGATAACAGCTCAGGTAATATCCTAGACATGGTATTATGCATAAGAATTGAAATCAGTTGCTTTCTTTTTAAAGATGGCTATTGCCATAGTTGGTCTAGCTTGTAGATAAGAAATCAGCAGACCCCTCCAAATGCCTACTAACTACTACCCTCAACTCTTCTAAGATGTCCTAATACAAACTATCAACAGACAACAAGCTTGTCTGCAGGGTGACATGAAGTAGAAACATAAGGGTTCTCTGGAAAGTCAGAAGTGTCAGATGGTGTTTTGTTGGGGCAAATACGTGAAGGAACATTTTGCTGAAGGGGACACAGGAAAAAGGCTAAGGCATATTTGGGGAGGAATGTTTGATTAAAGCAAATATGGGTGAAAGGATGTGCTGTTAAGGCAAGCATGTGAAGGAACACATGATGAAGAATTCTTTGCTACCAACACATAAGTATTGTTCCACCTTACACTGTGAGTTGAGTTCTGTCTTAGGGTTTTGCTTTGAACAGACACCATGACCATGGCAACTCTTACAAGGACAACATTTAATTGGTGCTGGCTTACAGGCTGAGAGGCTCAATCCATTATCATCAAAGTGGGAACTGGGCAGCATCAAGGCAGGCATGGTACAGGAGGAGATAAGAGGTCTACATCTTCATCTGAAGGCTGCTAGTAGAATACTAGCTTCCATGTAGCTAGGATAAAGGTCTTAAAGCTCACAGCAACAGTGACACACCTACTCCAACAAGGCCATACATACTCCAAAAGGGCCACACGTTCTATTAGTGCCATTCCCTTGGTCAAGTATATACAAAGCATCACATGCTCCATTAGTAGGGACTCTACAGAGAGAAAAGGACTTAAAAAGAAAAGAAAAGAAAAAAGAAAAGAAAAGAAAAGAAAAGAAAAGAAAAAAGAAAAGAGAAGGGAAGGGAAGGG
>NC_034595.1:21208385-21250540 GCF_900095145.1 Mus pahari | reverse complement strand
AGGAAAGGAAAGGAAAGGAAAGGAAAGGAAAGGAAAAAGGAAAGGAAAGGAAAGGAAAGGAAAGGAAAGGAAAGGAAAGGAAAGGAAAGGAAAGAAGAAAACCTTCTGGGGGTGTGGCTTCCTGTTAATTTGTGGACTCAGGCTTATCAGTGATGTCAGCTGAGACAGACTAATGTGGAATTTTGATAAGTCAGACTCGTGTTGGGGCAAGATCCTTGGCAAAAACATGTGATGTTTGGAGGGAGTATAAATAGGGATCAATGGACTATGAGAGGAGCTTCACTTATTTGTTGGTAGAGCTCGCTATGTAACACTTGTTGGTCTCAAGTCTTCACCGATCTTTCCTTCCCTAAGAGAGGGGCATAGCCTAGAACTTCTCCTGGTGCTCCTGTTGCCTCTTGCCCCTCTTGTGCCAATTCAGCTGAAGCCTGGCTGTTCCTGCCAGATCATGCCACCTCTGCCGCTAGGCCAACACTACTAAACTTGACTACTGGTATATTCCTGAAGTATTTGTGAATAGATCAAGCTGTGGCTGCTGACCTGTGAACCGAACTGCTGATTTTCTGACAACACAGATGGGGTTTGCTCCAAAGAATAATTTCTAAACAGGTCCACTTCAGCCCTATTCTTTCCTTCTCACTACCTTTGGTGGGTGGTGGACAGGAAGGGGGAGGTTAAGGCATTTAAGAGTCATCACAAAAAAATTAGATTTTGAAAAAAATTAAAATGACAGTGATATGCCTGATAAGCCTAATGGTAAAAAGAATGTGAAACTGTAGAGTTAAACTCTGAACAAAATTTCATGGAAAATAGACTAATATAAGCACCACAGGGAAAGGAAGAGGCTAGGAAATGGATAAGAGTTTACCCTCCAGATTACTCAGACAAGGACAATAGGGAAGGACTTGCTCGTGTGGTTCAAAATGTATCCTCTAGAGGCGGCCCAGGCTGCCCCACCTTGGGCACTACTACAATAAACAAATCCGTGATCTATCTATCTATCTATATATCTCTATCTCTATCTCTATCTCTATCTCTATCTCTATCTCTATCTCTATCTCTATCTCTATCTCTATCTCTATCTCTATCTCTATCTCTATCTCTATCTCTATCTCTATCTATCTATCTATCTATCTATCTATCTATATATATATATATATACACATATACTTTTTGGCAAAAAAAAAAAAAAAAAAGAATCACTGCCTATACAGTGGAGGGAGGATGAACTGAAGACTCACGTCCCATGAAAACCATGGGATGCACAGGTAGTGAGGTCCAGGCTGATGTGGTTGGCCTGCATTCCCACCTAAGGCCATGGTTATGCCCATGTAGGCAATTAAGGCTTCGTTTGGATCTGTATTCCCATTGCGGCAAGGTCTACATTGAAGTCTGTGGCCTGTGTTATCAATAAGCCCCACACAAGTGTCTGTATTCTGTGTTGCAACCTAAAGCTATGTTAATGTCTATGGGCTCTGCTGTGTCCGGAGGCCATACTTATCTGAGTGGCCTTTATTGCCCCCTGAGGCCATAATGATACCCAGGTCCATGTTGTTCCCAGTGCCGGTGGTCCTACTAGAGCCTGGGTCTGTTTTGATGTCTGTAGCCCAGGTAACTATCTAAGGGCATAACAATGTCTGTGGTTTATTCTACAGCCTGAATCCTGGTTGATGTCTGTCTGCCTTGCTGCAACCAGGGTCTATATTGATATGACTAGCCTGTCCTGATATCTGAAGCCATAGCAAAATCCACAGTCTGGGTCCTCTGTGAGGGACTTGCCTGGGTCTTTGGGCCTGCCGTAGCCTGAGGTCAAAGTCATAGTCTGTGTTGTAGCTAGAAACCATGTGGAAATCTATGATTCATGCTCAAACGGACTGTAAAGATCAAAGAAGCTACTTTTCCAGTGATATTGATGTTTTCAGAGGTGTGTATGAGAAAGAGGACCATGAAAAGCTGCTGTGACATTTACTCCCAACTAACACTCCAGAAGAAAAGTAACAGATTAAACAGAAAACCAAATGTTTAAATGTGTGATAACGATTCTGAGTGTAACTCACTACTGATTGAGGGCTGTGGGAAAGGAAGGAGTTGGTTTTGTTTAAATGGCAGCCCACTGTGAGTTTGACCATCCAGTGAATGAATGAATTCATATAATACAAATTGGACTTAGGGGTTTTTAGTGTTGTTGCTATTCTTGTTTTTGTTTGTATTCATTTTTATTTTATATTTTCTTGTTTTAGGGATTGCCACAGGGTAGACTGGGCATGGAAATGACTGTGATTTGGGTATATGATGTGAAACTCCCAAGAAATGAACAAAAATAATATTTTGAAAAGAGAATGTGTTCTCTGCTTTCTGGTGACACGTATGCACTTCTGGGCTATTTTCTGCCTTTGCATGTTCATACAGTAAAATTCTTGAATTGGCTTCTCTATGTCTCCAGTTTTCTTCTTATAAAGTCAAAGTTTTTGTTTCTCATGCATGAGGCCCTACATCTTAACAGTGGAGATAGTAATCAAGAGAGGTAGGAACTAAATGAAAGATGTTCTTGAGGAGAAGATTCACATCAGATCAAGAATACATATTGTGAATATAGGGGACAGAGGGATTGAGAACACTTAAGTGTACTGTACATACAGTCTTAAAAATAACACTATTACCTAGATGGTGTTGGCCTTTCTTTTTTTGTTTTGAGTTTTACTTATTATGGGGTGGCAGTCAGACCTACTCATCACTTGTTTGAGCAGGATTAAGTTCCAGAAACATCGTTCTTTCGGTTGCAAAAACAGTAAGAGAGAAATAAGATTATTTCTCTAGCACATAATAGAAGAGATTGAGGTTTTCCAAATTCACGCTGCTTGCAAGAAGAGTCATAAGACATTCTGTTCTTTATCTAATATATACGTGAAGAACATAGGATAAGTGGCATCATGACAGTCTGATTTCTCCCTCTACCATGTGCGTCTGGAAGGCTGAACTCAGTCTGTCAGACTTAACTGTAAGCACCTTCACCCAGTGAGTCATCCCAGCAACCCCAGATTAAGATTTCTTCAATTACATTCCAGGGCCGCCCCATTTGACATTGTCACCAAAAGGGGCACCTATAACAGTGCAAATAAAGGCAATTCAGTGCCAGCAGCACATTTGAGTTTGTCCAGAGATGAAAGCAAAGTGGTGAAGTGTTTCATTTTGGAAAATCAACATGCAGATAGTCTAAAAGATCATTTTCAATATTAACTTCTAACAAGTCCTTCCATTTATCTGACTCTTCTATCACCATGTCCTCTGTGGTTTTGATTAAAGGCCCAGATGTACTGGCTAGTTTTGTGTCAACTTGACACAGCTGGAGTTATCACAGAGAAAGGAGCTTTAGTTGAGGAAACGCCTACATGAGATCCAGCTGTAAGGTATTTTCTCAATTAGTGATCTAGGGGGGAAAAGGACCCTTGTGGGTGGGACCATCCCTGGGCTGGTAGTCTTGGGTTTATAAGAGAGCAAGCTGAGCAAGACAGGGGAAGCAAGCCAGTAAAGAACATCCCTCCATGGCCTCTGCATCAGCTCCTGCTTCCTGACCTGCTTGAGTTCCAGTCCTGCATCCTTTGGTGATCAACAGCAATGTGGAAATGTAAGCTGAATAAACCATTTCCTCCCCAACTGCTTCTTGGTCATGATGTTTGTGCAGGAATAGAAACCCTGACTAAGACACCAGAGCAAAGTAATGCTTGTCAAGACTGGACAGTTTCCTGTATCTTATATTTTGGATCTAAACTCTGGATAAAGACATTATCTGCTTATGTACCTTCCTGGTTAATGAGACCTTTCTATGCCAGAATCTCTCATTTACTACAAGACACAATGACAGGTTTATTGTAGGTCAGGCTGGACTTTAGCTCCAGGCTGCAGTAGGTCAAGGTTGAGGACTGAGAAGCAGTACTAAGTCAATAACTCAGTGAGTGAAGTTAGAACCACATCTTACCAGTTGTCCTGAAATCATCTTCATCTTTTTTCTAGGCTAGAGAATGCATGGACCCTGACCAATAATATCTAATCTACTTGAGCACTTGGGAGTCATTAAAACTCACAGAGTCACCCAATTTAATCAAACAGTGTCTTTAAGCTGGATTTAGGAAATGTGTGTTTTAAGAAGAGTTTAAGCTAATCATCGTCATCAAGATTATATACTCTTAGTCTTTATAGGCCCAAGATGAAATAGAAGGTTTGCACAGGCCCTAACACAGAATATAGCTTCTCAACACTACACAGCTCAGACAATATAGCATGAGAGTATGCCTAAGACACAGGAAAAGGAAATACTTATGGCAAAGACATCTGAACATCATTTAATTGCCAATTGACATGAAATATTCTTCTGCTGTATTTTTGTGAAATTATAAAAATAGAATATCTTGTATCTAACAGTACTCTCAAATGGGGCCGGTCTTAGCTGTGATTTAAGAAATCTAATTGAGGACATTTAGGTGGTTCAGTGCACTTGCAGCCAAGTGTGATGACTTGAATTCAATCTCCCACCCACATAAGAATCCAGATTGTGTGAGGTCTTTTTATTATGTCTACTGCTGTGATAAAACAGCACGAACAAAGCCAACTTAGAAAGGAAAGGGTTTATTTCATCTAACATTTCTCAGGTCAGAAGCCATTGATGAGAGATTTTGAACAGGAAAGAACTTAGAGGCAGAAACTGAAGCAGAGTCCACTGAAGAAGATTGCTTACTCTTGCTTACATGCTTGTTCCTTGTAGCTTGCTTACCCTGCTTTCTTATACCACTTAGGACCATCTGGACCAGGACTGGACTCCACACATTCCAGACTTGGCCCACCACATCAATCATTAATCAAGAAGATATCCCCAAGACTTCCTTGCCTATAGACAAATTTTGTGGTGGATGTTTCAAAAGATAAGCTTTTACCAAATATGTTTAGGTTGTGCAAAGCTGGCAAAAAGTAACCAACACTGGCAAGAAAAGCTAAGAACTTTTTTCTTTATAAATCGAAGAGAAATATTTTAAGCATATATAATATAATGTATGAAACAGAAGTTGTCTCAAAGCAAATTGATTGTTGTGAAAGAAGTTGACAATAATGTAATAATTGTAGAAAATACAAAATAGATATACATTTATGTTTTATTTTCTGTTTCAACACATTTTTATGCATGAAACTTATTTTATTGAAGAAATTAATTTCCTTCTGATGAATGTGGAAGTATTAAGTTTCATTATTATTATTATTATTATTATTATTATTATTATTATTATTATTAATTTCCTTATTATTATTATAATCATTACTTATTTCTTTTACTTTTCTTTAATACTGCAGATTTTACTCATCTCCCACCCTACTGGTCCACCCTCTGACTGTTCTACATCCTATACCTCTTCTCCATGCCCCTGTCTCCACAAGAATGTCCCCACCCCACCTCAACTCCAACAGATCTCTAAAACTCCTGGGGCATCCAGTCTCTTGAGGGTTAGGCACATCTTCTCTAACTGGGTTTGAGACCCGGCAGTCCTCTGCTGTATATGTGTTAGGGGTCTCATATGAGCTGGTATATGTGCCTGGTTGGTGATCCAGTGTCTGAGAAATCTCAGGGTCCAGATTAATTGAGACTACTTGTCCTCCTATGGGGTCTCCATTCTCCTCAGCTTCTTCCTAATTCAAAAACAGGGGTCAGCAGCTTCTGTCAGTTGGTTGGGTGCATATATCAGCATCTGGTTCTTACAGCTGCTTTTTGCATCTTTCGGGGGGGCGGGGGGGGTAGGGGAGTCATGCTAGGTTCCTTTTTGTAAGTGCTCCATAGCCTCAGTAATAGTGTCAGGCCTTGGGGCCTCCCTTTGAACTGGATCCTTATTTGGGACTGTCACCGGATTATCTTTTCCTCAGGCTCTTCTCCATTTCCATTCCTATAGTTCTTTCAGACAGAAAAATTATGGGTCAAAGTTTTGACTGTGGGATAGCAACCACCTCCCTCATTTTAGGTCCTGTCTTCCTCCTGGAGGTGGGTTCTATATGTTCCCTCTCCTTTGAGTCCTGAGAGTCTTTCATTTCCCAGGTCTCTGGCACATTCTGGAGGGTCCCTCCACATCCTATTTCACCAGGTTGCCTGTTTCCATTATTTCTGCTGGCCCTCAGGGCTTCAGTCCTTTTCTCCCTACCAATACCTCACCCTCCATCCCTTTTCCCTTCCACATACCTCCCTCCCTCCCCATTGTGGTTTACTTCTTCTCCCTCCCATGTTGAACTGAGGTGTGTTCACTTGGGCCCTTCAGCTTGTTGACCTTTTGGTGTTCTGTGTACTGGATCTTGGGTATTCTGTACCTTTTTTTTCTTTTTTTCTTTTTTCTTTCTTTTTCTTTTTTCTTTTCTTTTTCTTTCTTTCTTTTTTTTTTTTTTTTTTTTTTTTTTTTTTTTTTTTTTTTTTTTTTTTTTTTTTTTTTTTTTTTACATTTTTTTTTTTTGCCAATATCCACTTATTAGTGAGTACATACCATGCATGTCCTTTGGGTTTGAGTTATCTCACTCAGGATGATATTTTCTAGTTCCATCATGTGCCTGCAAAACTCAGGATGTTCTCATTTTTAATAGCTAAATAGTATTCCATTGTGTAAATGAACCACATTTTCTATATCCATTCTTCTGTTGGACATCTGGGTTGTTTCCAGCGTCTGGCTATCACAAATAAGGCTGCTATGAACATAGTGGAAACATGTGCCTCTATGGTATGGTGGAGTACCTTTTGAGTATATTCCAAAGAGTGATATTGCGGGATATTCAGGTAAATATACTTCCTGTTTTCTGAGGAACCTTCAGATTGACTTCCAGAATGGTTGTGCCAGTTTGCAATCCAAGCAGCAATGGAGAAATGTTCCTCTTTCTCCTCACCAACATGTGTTGTCACCTGAGGTTTTGATCTTAGCCATTTTTACTGATGAAAAGTTGAATCTCGTGGTCATTTTGATTTGCATTTCTCTGATCACTAAGGACTTTGAATATTTCTTTAGGTGCTTCTCAGTCATTGGAGATTCCTCTGTTGTGAATTCTTGGTTTAGTCCTATACCCCATTTTTTGATTGGGTTGTTTGGGTTTTTGGTAGTTATCTTCTTGAGGTCTTTATATACTTTGATATTAGCCCTTTATCGGATGTGGGGTTAGTGAAGATTTTTTCCCAATCTGTAGGTTGCAGATTTGTCTTACTGACTATGTCCTTTGCCTTACAGAAGCTTTCCATTTTCATGAGATCTCATTTATCAATTCTTTCTCTTAGAGCATGAACCATTATAGTTCTGTTTAGAACATTTTCCCCTGTGCCAATGAGTTCAAGGCTCTTTCAAACTTTCTCTTACATTAGATTCAGAGTATCTAGTTTTTTATTGAGGTCCTTGATCCATTGGTGCAAGGTGACAAATATGAGTCTATTTTCATTTTTCTACATACAGACAGCCAGTTAGACTAGCTCCGTTTATTGAAGATGTTTTCTTTTTTCCATTTCATATTTTTTTGGATTTCTTTATGTGTAGGTGTATTGTTTTAATTCTGGAACTTCAGTTCTATGCAACTGACCAACCTGTCTGTCTCTGTACCAATACTGTGCAGTTTTTATCACTGTCGTAGAGCTTGAGGTCAGGGATGGTGTTTCCCAGAGTCATTCTTTTCTTAAAATTAATTTTAATTTTAACATCATTCTAGTTATTTTTCTGATATTGCAATAAAACTCTCTGACTAAACATAAACTGGGTGGGTAGAGTTTATTTTGCCTTACTTTTCCAAGTCTCATTCTACCTCTGAGGGATGTCAGGACAGGAACTCAAACACATACCATGGAAGAAGAGTACTTACTCTCTCACTCCTTACCCTATGCTCAGCCAGATTTCTCATATATCCCAGGTTGACTCCCTTAGGGACGGTGTCACCCACATTGGGCTGACCCCTCCTACATTTATCACCAAGAGAACATCTTAGAGAGATGAAAATAGGACTAAGTGATCTGTCAAATTCTTTATTTGGTGCATCTTTTACAAATATCTCTCAATTATATTTGAGAAAAGATCAACCAGCACACACATGAGGAGTGAGGAATGAAGAGATGTTGACAGGATTTTATACTCACCGATTTTTACCCATGAGGGTACATTCTCATTGGATGATTTAATCACTACAGTAGCATTATAGGCTATGTTTATACTAATGTACATGATATAGTCCATGACACAGGAGTCTAATTAATACAGCATATTCACAGCATATTCTCTTAGGCTATGCCTACACAGCATGCTTCTGAAGGAAATACTTTATAAGTTACATCACAATTGGTTATATACCATGTAAAGCCTGAATCTGATGGTATGACAGATGGTTTCTACAGAGTTGATAGCTCTTTTGGGGTACAATATAGTAACTATAATGAACATGTGTACAACACAATAAAATTGTACTTTTCAACAATTATATCATTTAGTTATTGTAGTGTGTAACTGAAAATAGATAATGTCCTTTCACTTAATTTAGATTCAAGTCTCTGCTGCTATAAAGGTAATGTAAAAACTCATCTATACTGCAAAGTTATTAGAATTGATTATGATTTTTGACAATAACCTAATAAATGATCCTATCCTAGTAGCTAGTCATAATTATTACAATTTTGGGTGATTACACATTTTTGATGAGCTTTCATTAAATGCTGTAATTGCGGTGGGCTCTATCTCTCTGTGTGGCAGCCAATGAGATCAGCCAAGGAGATGAGCCAATGAGATCAGCCAAGGAGATGAGCCAATGAGATCAGCCAAGGAGATGAGCCAATGAGATCAGCATTGCTCTGATTCTTCCTTTTGAAGATTACTCTCCAGGTGTTCTGAAAGGAACAGGAAATTTTTTTCTAATATAACATATCCATCCACTAACTAATTCTTTGATGGCAAGATGATTTCATGACTTAAAATTCCATGTTCTTAACTATTTAAAGTAAAGGCTTACTATTTATTTTATTTATTTATTTATTTATTTATTTATTTATTTTTAGAAAAGGGAGTAGGATGTAGAGTGCTGGATATGATACAGCTTGACAACTTTGCAACTAAGGATGACATGAGGTTCTTCAGTCTTTAGTGCAGATGAGGAAACTCCTGGGCCAAGAGGTATAAGATGAGTAAAATATTAAGTGTCAATCAGTGACCATATTGCAGTGAAAATTAAATCAATGGAAATGCCAGCATTATAAGAATCAATTACTTTTTCCAGAGTATTAAAATCAATATGAATAGGTACAGGGGCAATCTTATGTCTTTAATCTCACTCATCCATTCATCAATATGCACTTCTGTTTCTGGCTTTCAAAGAGAAACTGAATGTAATTTTGTGTCCTTCACATGTATTATATCATATCTATGCCAATGTAGTAATATTTGCCTTGCTATACTTTGCTCTATTTATAAGTTATGGTTCTTGCTGACCCAGTAGATGTTTGATTGGACAGCAAAGAAAAAAATAACATCCATGGAATGAAATGTAGCTAAATTCAAATTTTGTTTTGTAGTCAAACTACCACAGTACTTCCTGTCTGCTCATAAGATTCCTGTAGCTTACAGTGAGAATTCTTTCTAATCATGATTTAGAGAAATTATCTTAATGACCCACTTTCTGCTTTCTCAGTTTTATAGTTGAGTGGATTAGACCAGGCAATGGTTCATAACTTTGTCACAAAACAATTTACCATCTAATGATATCTCTCCATTTCCTCCCCATAAGGGACAATTTCACCCTCTCATGCACAGCACACAAACAGTATTTTCATACTCATGAAGTCACTGTTTCTTAATGAGCGACCCTAATTTGTAGATTAAGAACACTGTAAACCTGATCAAAGTCCTATGTCTAGGGAGGATGCTAGCCTGAGGGGAAATACTCAATGGACAAGTTACCATCTTCTAAATATTTGTGTTTATACCCCAGAACTAATGATGATGACCATCTGGGTCAGGGAAGCTGCTTCCTTCATTGGACAATGAATGGCTAGTGCACAGACTCATAATTGTTCAAAGGACTGAAAGCAAGTGACTGTTGATTGCTGAGATATAAATAGAATATCTACCTTACCCCTCTGAGGCCCAGGGAATATCATGAAAAGGGAGAAGAAAGATGAGCAGAAATGATACAAAATATTGTCTTCTGGATTTGACATGGTAGGGCAATAATGAATGCATAGAGTTTGCATCTACCTAAATGAGACCTATACCATTTAAAAGGATAAAAGGATGTGAGAGTTGCTGGGTGTAGCTAGGAAGGGATGGTTGTAGCTGAGAATCAGCATAGAACAATATGTTAGTGGTTGAACTAACAGGAATGCATATGATCAAAATACAATTTGCACGTTTATGAGCTTGTTAAAAATTAAATAGAAAACCTAGTAGACTCAAATCTCTTTGAAACTGTAGTATTGTTTTGGTAACATATTTATTTATGTAAAAATTATCATATCATATAATTACTAACTTATAAGTAAAATCCAATGGGTATATTCACAGCTTATGGAATCTTCACAATTGACTTTAGAACACTAGAGTTTTCTTCAAATAAAAAGTAAATTCCTTATTCACTCATGGCCATCCTATTTGCACCCCCACCCCACCCCCACACACTTCCTACACAATCATCGCTCTGCTGTACAACTCTCATCTTAACACCAGAGTCAAAGGCATTTCATACACCTTTTCTCTTTACATATTTGCATATTCTGAATAAAAATATTTTTTATATTCTCCCTATCTAATTGCAGTTAATTATATGGTTCTACTATGTTGATTTTGCTTAAAATAATTTTTCCTACTGAGTCTTTTGGAACTAGAGGGTGGTAAGATGAGAAATCCCATTCCAATTCACTGATTTACCTCCCTTTGTGTAGGACAACAAAGCAAAACACTTGGCAAGCTGCTGTACTTCCAGCCATGATGGTCTGGGTGGCAGGGAGAAAAGAAAGAAATAGGGATTCCAGGCATGGCAAGATGTATGTTTCCTGCCTGCTTTGCTGGATTTCACTTATTGAATTAGGACAAATTGGGACTTTCATAAACTGTGATATAAATCATTATCTCGAGTTAGCAGATGCAGTCGCACCAGGATAGAGCACTGTTAATAACTCTGCTGGATTAGGACTGATTGGAACAATTTGAAACTTGTTTCTCTCAGCTTGATCAGCCTCATTGTAACCACAGCAATTATCCCATTTCACTTTCAATGGCTCAGCACAGACATGTTGTTGCTTTATAACCATCCTTCTTAATGAAGCCAGCTCAGACTTTTGTTCATTTGTCAAAGCACTATCCTACACAAAATAAATAACTCCACCCCGTGGGATTTAAGGTAGATATTTTCAAGGCTGAGATCTCCTATAGGATAGACAAACAAATTTTTTTTATGATCGTTAGCTCAATGATTTATTTATTGATTGTAATTTTTTGTATGTGAGCAGTGACTTCTCAAGCAATAGGAATGCATTAAGCTGTAAAATCAGAGTTGAGTTTAACTACATAGTGTTGCACCTGTTTCTTTTTTCCTGATTTGTTATATATACAACGTTCATGTATATCTAGGAGTCTCATGAAAGGGATATCATAAAATTGCAAGGAACTTTATAGGAGGGAGCTCAGTCTTTAGAATGAATTTGTTGTTAAAGATGTTGTTCCCATAAAGGCAATACACATAAACTTAAAGAACATATATGAAGGAGCTGGGGTAATATCTCAGTGAAAAAATGGGAATCTGAGATAAATTATTCAGGGCACATGTAAAATGCCAAGAATAACAGTGAGGTCATTTAATCCCTGAATGGGGAGTCAGAGACAGACAGATCCGAGGAACTAACTGGTCAATAAGTTTGTCTGAATAGTGGAGCAACAGGTTTAGTGAGAGAAGCACACACACATACACATGAGAAAAGGGAGGGGAGAGAGGGAGTGATTGACTCCGATAACTGAAAGATGAGTGGAAAACTGAAGAAAGATCATGAGCATGGTTTAAGAATTATCTTCATTATTTTCTTGAAAAGCCCATGATGTTATAGGTGTCCAGATAGGTATATAAACCATCTAAAAAATCATCAATTTCTATGCCTTATTAACTAGTTACTACTGAGGTGCAGTACAAACTCCAAATGTTTCACCATTTAGCATATATGTGATTATCAAGTTATGGGAGGTCCGAGACCTGTACTTTTATTTCATATATCAAGAATATGCAAGTAATTTTAGTGAAAATGCATAAGACTCGGGGCCTCAAGGGTTTGTGTTTTAGCTGGGGAGATGAACTATTTTATGTTGAAGTCTTATATGTAAATGAGGTAGTCAGAAAAGAAAGGGAAAATTGAGCCTGATTATATTTTGCTCCTCATCTTTTTTCTTGGCTACTTTTGATTTAGGAGTATTTACACAGGATCAAGGGAAACATATCTGTGTCACAGGACCCTTCTAAATCAGATTCCCACCTTGATTGAAAATCACAGTGCCGTTTAAAACACATTTTTTTAGCATGTAATATGTTATAGTTGGAATATGTTAGGATTAACTTTGTTAATATAATATTTAAATATTTTTCAATCAAAAGTGAAATACAATTTCCCTGAAGTACTCCTATTGGCCTATTCCAATCTCCTCTTTCTGAGAGAAGTTAACATTATCTGTATGTGATTTTTATTATTCTCTCTATAGCTATGAACTGATTGTAAGATACTGTCAGAGAATACTGAAATACTACATCCTAAGGTTTTTGAAATGCAATTGTAAGTGTAACATTTGCACTTTCACTTTTGTTGTTCCTGACGTTATGTGTGAACAAAGTTGGTTTTCTCTACAATTTAGTGATGTGTGCTTTATGCTGTAAAATCAGATCCCCTGTAGATTGTCTTGCCTCAACATTCAGAGTGCCAAGCACAACACTCAGAGATGGACTGAGCTTCAGTGACTGTGCTCAATGTGTTATCATATCTACAAAAGACGATATCTATTCCACGTGGGAAATGCAATAAAAGGGAGCATGGTTCATTGTTCATGAGACTTTTAAACCTTCCACATCATATAGAAAATGAGTAAAATCCATAAAGGTAGTAAATTGGGGGCATAGATGGGGAACAATGGCTTGACAATATCCTATGCATGATAAATGAATAAAAAATTGAACTGTAGTTACTTTATAAAAGCAGGGGTTTGGGGGGGGAACATTAGAATGTCTAATAAAAAAGTGACATTTTGATTTACCAGTTTCCTTTCAGTGCATCTCTGGTTTCCAATCCATACATTTCCATATATACTGATGTTCAGGTTCAAAAAGAAGCACATCCCAATACTCATCAAGAAATTGTATCGGTTACTTTGACACCACTGTGACCAACTGCCTGAAAGAAACAAGAGGAATATTCATTTTTGTTCACATACTAGGGGTAAGTCTATCTTGACTTGGAAGACATGTTAGTTCAAGGTTGCAGATCCTTGGAACAGAGGCTGTTCATACATCCTAGTGGATAGCAAAAGCAAGGTGAAAGCAGGAGTAGTGTATCAAAAATTTGTCACTGGTTATCTACTTATACAAGACACATCCTACTTCTTGATTGTATTTTTCAAATAAGTTAAATAAATTTTATAAATGGAACATTATACATAATGCAGTAGCACAGAAGATGATTAATTTATCTTTTTAAGTCACATTACAAAAGTCACATGAGTATATTTTAAACATGACTTAACATACTTAGGGGTACAGATATTGAATATATGTCTACGTAAACACAGAAAATTATCTGTCATATATTATCATATAGAGAGAACTGCTGAAGGTTCAGGCTGTAACTTTTAAAATAATTATAATCTCTAAAAATTCTCATTTTTATAAGTAAATGTTTTGCCTACTTAATTTTAAATTCAAATTCCACCTTTTATAGCAAAATAAATATAAGATAAAACAAAATCCACCACATTAAAGTTGGACAGGGAAAAAAAACAAAAAAACAAAAAAACAAAACAAAACAACAACAACAAAAACAACAGAACTACAAAAGCCAAAGAGAAAGCATAAAAGTCAAAGACTCACACTTTTACACACTTAGGAATCTTATAAAAATACTAAATGGAAAGTTATAATACAGATACAGAGGAGTTAGTGTAGACCAATGTAGGCCCCGTGCTTCCTTCTTCATCTCTGCGAGTTCCTATAGCTTTGCTGGGTTGATTCAGAGGCCTTTTTCCTTAGGTGTCCTCCATTCCCTCTGGTTATCACACTCATCATCATAAAGTTCCTAGAGCTCTGAAGAGAGAGATTTGGTGGAGACATAAGATTTAGAGAAGGATGACTATCCATGCCCCATGTGTGTGTGTATGTGTGTGTGTGTGTGTGTGTGTGTGTGTGTGTATGTGTGTGTGATATGTTATGTCTGGCTGTGGGTCTGTGTATTTGTTTCTTTCTGCTACAAAGTAAGCCTTTCAGATGACGACTGAAAAAGGCACGAATCTTTGACTGTTGAAGACTATCTTAGGTGTCCTTTGACTATAGCGGAATATCTACAGATGTTACTTTTGTTGTTGTTGTTGTTGTTGTTTGAGACCAGTAGTATTTGGTTTTACCCTTCAGTTTCTGAGCTAAGTGGCCTGTACTTCTTGTTCATAAAAGGCATGTGTTCCATCTTGTGAAATGTGTCTCAAATCAAATAGAGCCTGGTTGTTTACTCCTACAAGCTTTGTGCCACCATTGACATAGATTTTGCAGGCTATTTCTAAAGAGTCAACCTCTTAAAGGCTCAACAGCCTTTAAAATAGAGCAGAATGAGTTGGGAGACCAGGCATTCAAAACACAGGCTAAAACATAACATCCTATGGTGGTAGCATCCAATTGGAAATTTATAAATTTGAAATAGGTATTTAAATTAACCATCTAATTATTAACCCATATTTTTGACTAATTTAATGTTCCCTGTTTCTACATAGTCAGCTAGGATTTTCCCAGTAAGCAAAAGCTTGATTGATAATGTTGACGAGAATCCTGTGCATCATTTCTGATCCTCAGTGTATTTAAATAATGGTTTGAATAATAATAGTGATGGAAATTTTTTTATTGATAAAGTATGTATTCTTGACAATAATATAACTGCTTTCTATAAAGTACTGTACCCAGTTATAACGACCTATCTGCAAAACTATAGAACAGTATCAAAATAAATACTGAGTGAAAAAGTTTTGCCATCATTTCCATTTTATATAAAACAACAAAACAAAACCCCCATATTTTCATAAAACTAAAGACTTTGTTCAAAGGAAAAAGTTGAGATTTAAATTTTCTCCTTATTACATGACCCTCTGAAGGAAAGACACTTGCCAAGACTTACTTCCCAGTGAGTATACTCACAGATACCACTCCAATTTATTTTTTATTATGTCAACGTATGACATATTTAATCTTTAACCTTATAACATTTCCTCTTTCTTCTTATCCCAGAAGACCTTGTTCCTTCAATGATTTCTTTTTGAGACAATTTCCTTTTCCACATGATCTTTATGTAGAATTCATAAATGCAGTAGGTCAGAATTGAATCAAATCAGGTTAATTAGGAGCTGAAATACTCCAACAAGAGTGGTCTTTTTGGCACCTTTGATCCCAGTAATGTATTATCAACTTTGGTCACAGCATTCCTACAAAGACTCTGTCTAGTTTTGCCCTAAAGTAATTGCTGGTTGGCCCTGCCTGCTTAAAGCAGGAAGTCTACCTTTCTGAAAGCTCTTCCATTAAAGCAAGTCATAGGAAATTGCTCTATCTTTGAGTCCCCAATAGTATTGAGGATGTGATTAGAGGTCTAAAGTCCTGGGCTAAGATCGCATTCATGTATGGGTCACCATGGAAACACAGTTGAAGTGACCTACCTCGTTGCCCCCACCTGAGTCTTTCTCTGGGAAGCTGATTAAAAAAGAGCCTTAGATGGTTCTCCAAAGAGTAAGGGGACATTAAATGAACATTTTTTGGAGGGGGTGGGGGGAGCTGAGGTCCTGAAGTTAGAGCTATAGTATACAATGTATAGAAGAAGGACGATTGATGAGGGTGGGAACCTCAAAGCACTTTGGAAATTGGTGCTGATTACTGTGTAAATTGGATAGCATCAACATTTCCAAAAATAACAGGGTCCAGCTTATTGAAATGGTGCTGATTCTTCACTGCCTAAATTTGTTAAAATTATATCTAGACCACACCAAATTGTATGTGTTTAATTTTATTGAAGAAGAGATACCATGTGCAGGAAGGGATAAACAAAAGATAATTCCTACCATCATGTACTCTTTAACCCATGGAACTTGGAATATCTTTCAGAATAAAAATCAAAGTGAGCCTTGCAGCCAAAGAAACCTGATGTGAAGTCCAGCTGCAATAATCACTCATCTTATCACCAAATCTCTTAACTTTTGGTTCATTTAATTTTTTTCATCTATGAACTGGGAGACAATATAAGTGATATTAAAAGGGATTGATATAAATTTAAAGATACGAAGGTAAGCATTCCTTTGGGAATTTAAAAGAAAGGAGCAGATACATTAGCTGTGCAATGCAGCCTAATCTATTTCACGTTTTAACTGTACCCGTAGTTCAAGACATCCAGCTTTTTCTTACATGTCACCTCATCTGTCAGATGAGGATAATTTTCCTGTAAGTGGTTATAGTGTATATAAAACAAAGTAGATATCAGGAGAATATTAAAACTCACTGATCACAATAGCCACTCAATAAATTACAATAATTTTTCTTCTTTAAATTTAGCAAAATATTCTATGGAGAAACCTTCTTTCATGGATATTTGTGAGTTATTGAGAGACTATTATTCTCTGACTGTCAAACTAAGCAAATATAAGACATATGCAATAAACAACATAGCATATTAAAAATTGTAAAATGCTTTGGGATTGAAAAAATAACGTGATCACATTGCAGAGAATTCTGGATGCTCAGCAGATGAAAGTGACAGTTTAAATGGAGTGACATAAGAAGGGATTAGAGAGTTAAAGTTTGAAAAGAATTTTGAAAAACATGGCTGAGTCTGCCACATGATTATTGATATATGACAATGCTAAACAGAAGGAAGAGTCATGGGTTTTAAATTGGGTTTATTAGTGTCAGTCTTGAGAAACCTTACTTTAAGTTGTGAGTCAAGATATTCCAAATGGCTCCAAAATACAGACTGTTGATTTTACCCTTGGGTGCCTCTCAGGTTAAAGGTAAGATGCTATTCTGATGATACCACACATGTAGGACAATTATTAAAGTGGGATATAACTTAAATTTCTCCTTTCTGTGCCCTTGCTTTCATGGTTCCAGAAAATATCATTCAAGCTGCAAATGAGGAAACAATCAATGCCCTTACAAAATGTGACACCTGTGAACCATACCAAAATCCAGCATGAAAGGCTTAGCAAGTAGTGTGGAGTGGTGGGCTATGCACAGAAACCTTGGTCCCAGGTAGAGCAAAGGTCTGGACCCCCGGAGCCTATCCCAAACTTGGGTTGCACAGAGGCAGGCCTGCTCGTGGTACCCTGCTGGCAGAGTTCCCTGCTGTGCTCCAGTAGAAAAGTCTTCCTGGCCAAAGAGTTCATTAAAACCCCATGGGAAATCACCTCTGCCCTGGTTTTGCCTGACTTGTTGATGGCATTCATCTCAAAATATGGCTTTCCATTCCATAAACATTGGTCCAGGAAGAACAGAACCACAAATATCTCTCCAATCTTCGGGGCATTTAAGTTGGCAATATGGTTCTATAGGACAGATTACATCCAGGGTGCATGTATGCCATCTTCCTTTACTGCTTACCTGAGTTCTTTTAAGTCAGAGGCTTGGAGTGGTTACCAATTAAGAGGTTTATTTTGGCTGTGGTTGATGTTTACTAGGAATACTTGAGCAGTTTGGGTTTTTAGTTCTGTATCAGGTTCCTGAGTAGCATGGGAGGCGGGGTTAGTTTTTCCAAGAGAGTCTCCAATATTACAAAGTTGTTGCATGCCAGATGTGGGCCTGAGGATCAAAGGCTTTCCGTGGAGATCTCTGTCCAGGCCTGGTGCGAGGGTTCCAGTGAAGGAAAGCAAGTGCAGGCAGGGAGGTGAAGCCACTTTCCTACTTCAGCTGCAGCAGTTGCCTCCACTTCCATCTCTGCCATGCCTTCCCAGTTACTTCATAATTCCATGCCACCCTGCACTGGGTCCTGGGTTGGCTTGGTCTGGGCCAACAGGAGGCCAGTGAGGAGTGCCTCATAGCCTCAGGAGGCACTTAAGAGAGAAGATCTCTCCCCAAGTGTTACAGCTCTTAGGACAAAAGGCTCCAATAATGGAGTAGTTCTCGTACACCTTTTATTCCCTGGATAGGATTTATATACAGTTTGGGGATGATTCAGGGTTTGACAGCAGGTAATTCTCATTGACTTGGACTGAGAGTTTGGGAAAACCTTATTTGAAAGTATGAGGGCTTGGTGCAGCTACTAGGAGTGATTGATGCTGATTGATGCAGTATACCTCTCTTCAGTGGGGCTGGTGGAGGTTGTAGCTACATAACAGGAGCCAGGTGCCCAGGAGATGTGCTGAACTCCTCCTGTCCTGTGCAGGTGAAAATCACCACCCTCCAGGGCTTTAGGGTTCCAGATCTTTGCTCCACTGGGACCAGGCTTTCTGGGCACAGCCCACCACCCCACAAGTAGTACTTGCTTGTTGATGATAACCAAAATCTACGTAAACTTAAGGCCCATTCAACAAGAAATAAATTATTCCTGGTACTAACTAGAAATCTATCCAACTTCTTTGCATAGTAAGGGCATGGAGTTTAGATGAGAATCTACTACAGCCATTTGGCAAGAACAGCATAATTCTTTAACTATATTCTAAATATTTCTTTGTACTCATAGATAAGTGTAGTTACAAGCCCTCACCAAAGAAAGTTTCTTTGTATAGTGGAAATGAATGAAAAAAGAAAGAACTTGTTTGTTCTTAGGTATAGTGGAGGGGGAATTTTATTGTAGATAAAAGAGAGAGCATATTCAGAGACAGAGCTATTTGGGAGAATCCAGAGTGAACATGACCCTGAGTTGTGAATATCCAACATTCTTGTGTGGTCAGATGGAATTATGAGAAGGTAGAGGAAATAAAAACTGCAGAGTTTTAATTATCACATCCATTTGTTAGAAAAAGAAAATGAGATGAAAGGGAAGGGAAAAGGAAAGGAGGACGAAGAGGAGGACAGGGTAAGCAAGAAGAAAGAGAGCTAGGAGAGACAGCCAATAAAGAGAGAAAAGGAATTCTAAATCCATGTACGAAAATTATGCATAAACATGGAAGAATATTTTTAAAGACATAAAACAGAAAAGGAAAAGAGGGAAAAGGAAAAGAGCTAAAAATCAGTCACAGAAGCATTGAGTGTTCAGATTCAGGATTGTAGGGCTTTTCAGGCATTGTAGGCACATCTGTCTTCAGTGAACAAAATAAGAATGAGTGACAAGCAGAAAAACTTAAGTTCACTATGCTTAAAAACAGAGTTAATTTCAAAATATGAGGAAAAAAGAAGCACATGGCAATACTATGAAACACTCAAAATCCCAGAGACAGATGATGCCCAAGCTTTTTGCTTTTGAGAAACATTTTACATTATTTCAGAACTTGCATGTGAATTCATAATTATCTATTTTTTAATTTAAAACTCACACAGAAGTTGACACAGCAGGATCAAATTTAAGACCAGATGTCACAATGAAGGGAAGATGACATATGTGAATCCAATTTGAGATGGTATAGATATAAGTAAAGGAGAGGATAAAGTGTAGGATGTGGTCACCCACTCACTAACACATTGAGTATGGCTTCAGGCACTGATAAGTTCTAAAAGTGTTCAATGTGCAACAAACAATAATGAAAAATAAGGAGGTTGCATAAGAATATCTTAAATTTTTTGTGTTGATTATATATTAAGAGAATAATGTTTTGATTTAGGGAGTTAAATAAAGTATATTAAAATTTTAAAATTAAATGTGGCTGAAAAATTTAGGTAGAAAAAAAACCAAGTCAGAAGTTATGTCAGATTTATTGAAAGAGCAAGCCATGGGAACAGGAATAGGTGTGAACTCAAAAATTCAAATTGCAACTACAGTGAAATCAAGATGAAAACTGGCTGCAGATCAGAGTGTGGAAGTGTTGTGAAATTTACTAATAATAGCATACAAGAAAGGGAAGGGGAGCATTTGCAAGTGCTAATTCCCTCTAATCAATAGGTCTGTCTCAAATGGAAACAGAGATTTTAAGTGAAAAGATTCTAACAACTTAAACTTCATCTTTCTTTCCTTAACTCTAGAGAAATTCAAGGTGCTAATGAGGCAGTGCTACAGACAGCAGAAATAATGGGGACATAAGAAAGAAGATGAGCCCCTAATATCGAAACTGGGTGTGGCATCGTAACCCCAGAAAAGTATGAATTCCATCACAATCAAGAACTTAAGATATCTCTTCTATCTTGTCTATAAACTTTTAATTATCTATCTCAGTAGAAACTAGAGACAATATTTATAGAGAAAGGACTTGCATATACTAATCTACTGCATATCTCTGATAGCTCCTGGATATACATTATCAATTTATGATTTAACTTAAATTACTCCTAAAGCTACCCTACGGTCTAACTTGTCAAAGAGAAAAAAGAGGAAAATATTTCTCAGAATTCTTCATAGATGTAACTAAAGAGTCACCCAATAAGTGTATATAGCAAGTGCTAAGACAACCTAGACCCTCCCTTGTTGAGCCTATAGTCACACTAGGATGTGTCTAACTTTCTACTGCTCTCCATTGAGTAAAGAATATTGGGATAATTACTTTGAATGTTATACTAAATGATAAAAATATACAAAACAAGAAAAACTAGTATAAGAAAGGAAAACTGGAAGGTTCAATTGATAAGCAGAGTTAAACATTTGGACAGAGTTCTGAATATGATAATCAACTTGACAGAATCCAGAAACATTTGGAACTCTGCATGTGCTGAACGTGTAAAGATGGCTTTTCTTATAGCATTTACCTAAATGGCACCATTAAATAATTCTGATTTTTGATCATATTGTGTCATATATTAATATAATTATGAAATTAACTTAAAGATAATTTCAGTATAGGATGTGATGTGCAAAAATTGGTTATAAAGTGCACACTGCTGTTTAAGACACTCAAATAATCTTGCTTCTAGATTCCTTGCAGAACAACAGAAAAAAACTCTCCAAAATAATGAGGGACATTTTAATAATAATTGAAATAAACAAAGGTTATAACATATCAATGGAGGAAATTACATTTGTATAATACACACACACACACACACACACACACACACACATAGAATGAAGAACAACTGATCCTTTATTCAACTATTTTGAAAGGTGTTTACTCAGAAGAATGGGGAAATGTTCATGCTAAAGTAGCTGTAGATAAGCTTTTACAGCAAAAACACAATTACCCAGAGAGAGACACATGATTATGCTGCCCAGTCAACACCTAGTGTGAGGGCATGGTACTTATGTACCTAGGTCATAGCAAAAACCTAAGAATTTGAATACTATGGTAGAGTTTCATCAAAATCCTAAGGGAAAATTATTTCCTGCCATAGAAAATTTAAATACAGGTAATTTTATCACTTCTCATCACAGAAGAAGAGAGAGTTTTAAACACACTTGTCCCCAAATGTGTATCACTGGAAATATGTGAGCAAGCATAGAGGTTAACAAATATGTGACAGGTTCAGAATAACATTAAGAAAGGCAAACAAAAGGGGGATAATAAGAAAAGCAAACTGCATACCAATGAATACACATGTAGAGTATTTTGAGTAAGTCTTTTGAATAACTGCCAAATTTATAACAATTTTAAATGTACAATAAATTGTTTTTAAGGGATCAGTGTCCCCATGTGATTCCATGAGAGACTATTTTCTTACAGGGAGATTTGATTTTTTTTTCAGTTCATTTTTCAATGTTTCAATAGTCTAGTAGGTTGTACTTCTTTGTAAGTGCTACACAATTTAGTATATTTTACATATTAACAAAAATTTGAGCTACCTAAAAATAATGTAAAATTGTTATAATTTTTAATATATGTTTACAAGAATTATAATTTTGAAATTCATGAGAGTTCTTTAAAATACTGATATATTGCCTCTTACACAATAAGAGGAACATGCCATCAATTTAAAAACACTGAGAAACTTGTTCTTTTGTTTTTACTCTATGTTGTAATTCTAAAACATATCAACATTGTTGCTGGGTCAATGTACTTTTAAAAAAAAGCAATAGATGTACTTGAATAACACAAACTTATGAACTAAAACAGAGAAGGCAGAAGACCCAAAGTATCCAACAGCAGAGCCAATCCAATAGAAAGAAATAGCATCTCCAAAATAATAATGAGAGTCTTGGTTGTAAGCTTCTGCTAGATATAGCTAAGAGAAGAATTCATCAGAACAAAGACCCCAGAAGTGGGTGCTTTTCAGCATAAGTAGACATGCTGTGATGTTCAGGAGTGAAGACTTTCTGGGGTTGATTTTGTTAAGAATAAAACAGTGTCTAAAAGTAAAACAAATAAACCAAGGCAATTGTTCATTCCACAAAAAGGAGAAATACAAAGGCAATGTAATCAAATAGCGGTGGCTTGATGTGTTCTCATCCAAACTTCACACTGGAATGTAATGCTCATGACCAGCCATATTAAGCTTGGCTGGGCTTTAGTTGAGAAGCAGAAGCCTGGTCCCAGCAGACACTGGGCTTCTTATCCCTTAAAATTAGAATTGTGATTGTCAACAGCTGTGATGGAAATGAGGGTGTGGTAAGCTGTCCTTTCAAATATTATATTAAAGTATCACAGAAATCTAAGGACATAGTGGCCTAGTTGTGACTATATACATCTCTATACAAACAGATATAAGTGATGATCATTATAATAAATGGAAGCATATGTGTTTTTGTTGGAGTCAGTAGGGGAAAGAATGTTGGAAGCAGAATTTGAGAGTTCAGTCCTCAACTTCCTTAGCCAAAAAATGAATAGCTTACATAAGAAAAAGGAAAGTTCATGACGTGTTGGGTGAGCATGTCATTTTAATACAATCAAGAAATAATGCTGAAACTTTCGTGTATCTGTGTGTGTGTGTGTGTGTGTGTGTGTGTGTGTGTGTGTAACAGTGTGTATTAGCATGTTAGTATGTGTATGAGTATATTTGTGAATGTGTGTTTAGGTGTGGATGTGTGCTTTTATGTGTATGTGAGTATAACTGTATATGCAAGTCTGTGTGTTGTGACATTCTATGAGTGCGTTTGTATTTGTGTGAATGTAAGTATCTGCCTATGTTCCATGTGTATATCAATATTTAACTCAGTTTCTGTTTGGTGCAGCAATTCAGAATAAGTTTTTGCAAGACATGCAAAAGGATTTTGATGTTACAAAGAATATAGAGAGACTCTGCAAATGACTACTGTGTGTTGAATATCCTGATGCAAGGTAAACTGTGATCAAGAAAATGAAGACAAGTATCAATGAGGCAGAGTGGGCAGCATTTGGCAGCAGATATGAGGAAGTTGGAAAATAATCACTGGCTCTCCATCTCCCCATCTGCTCGCTGGAATTTCTGCCTTTGGTTTCTGATTGCCTTGAGTCTCTGATACACACCCCAGGAAATTGAATGGCACCACAGTGTCAGCAGCCATGGCTGACTGTCAAAATAAAGCATTCTTGATACCCAAGGATCCATGATACATGTTATTCTGAACTGTAACTCACATCCAGTGACTCTCTTGGTTGCGTTATGTGCCTATCAGTTACTTCTCTAGGTACACTTTGTTATTATCGATGCTATGTCCTTATTGAATTTTTTAAAAGAATTTTATAACTGCTGTTACTAATAGTTTTCATTGCAAAGTGCATGAAGACAAAATGAAACATCTAAATTTATATAAAATATTGGAGAATTATAAACCTAAAATAAATGAAAATTCCACAATCAAGTAGATCTGACAGAAAACATATATGCCTGTGTGCATGCATAGACATATACACTCACAAAACATATAGACACGGGCAGAGAGATGGAAAGACAGAGAGAGAGAGAGAAAGAGAGAGAGAGAGAGAGAGAGAGAGAGAGAGAGAGAGAGAGAGAGAGGATGTGAGAGAGATGTTTACACAGAAGTAGCCTTAGCTTTATTATCATATTATTATATTAACAGCACACCTCTCCACGAAGACTTCAGTGGGTTCATGACATTCAATGGGTTCAAGATATACAATGTCTAAGGAAGAATTACATGATAGTGTGCAAGCATAACATTTGTTCTCCTTTGAAAGTTAGTTGAGGAGAGAGGACTGCACCCTGGTGGACAGAGGTGTAGAAAAGAAGTCTCTCTCCTCTCTCTCCTTCTCTCTCTCTCTCTCTCTCTCTCTCTCTCTCTCTCTCTCTCTCTCTCTCTTTCTCTCTCTCTGGTTTTACCTTCTTTGTTTAAAAAATATTTTAATTAATTTATTTTTACACTCCATATTCCATTTCCTGCTCCCCATCCACCCTCTGTCTGTTCCACGTCCTACACCTCTCCCCCCGACACCTGACCTCTAAACTCCATGGGACTTCCAGTCTCTTGAGGGTTAGATGCATCACCTCTGAAGGAACACAGACCTGGAAGTCCTCTAGTGTATGTGTGTTGGGGGTCTCATATCAGCTGGTGTATGCTGTCTGGTGGTCCAGTGTTTGAGAGAGGTAGGGGGGGTCCAGATTAATTGAGATTGCTGGTCTTCCTACAGGATCGCCCTTCTCCTCAGCTTCTTTCAGCCTTCTCTAATTCAACAACAGGGGTCAGCTGCTTCTCTCCACTGGTTGGGTGCAAATTTCTGCATCTGATTCTTTTCAGCTGCTTTTTGGATCTTTCAGAGGGCAGTCATGCTAGGTCCCTTTTCGTGAGCGCTCTGTAGCCTCAGTAATAGTGTCAGGCCTTGGGACCTTGAGCTGGATCTCACTTGGGGCCTGTTTTGGATCTTCTTTTAAAAGGAAGCCTGGGGAGACTTTCTCACCATCTCTTTCTGGGGATCCCTCTTATGGTTAGATAGGTAAAAGCCACACTCACTAAGCCCCATGACTCTATGACAGCAGAGTTATGTCTTCAGTGCCCTCTGGAGAACTTCTCCCCATTCTCAGTGCAATACTAGCTATCCTGGTCAACAGATAACTCACTGTGTCCGCCAGATAGATTTCAATAGATAAATGAAGATGTCTATTATCTCTAAGTCTCAGTGAGCCCCACAATTGTTATCCTCCAAAATACCAAAAGTATAAGACACAAGCTAATATGGCATTAATGTTTGAAATAAGGAAATAAGAACCATTCAACCAGCAGATAATAACCCCATTTTCAGAAAAATTAAACATTTTATGAAATCATAATGGGAGGTTATGTCAAGCATAGTGGTCTTTTCTTAGTGTGAAATGACTATTTGTTGAAAGTAATAATGACCTGACTGTTCTGTGTGCTGCCTTGCGTTGCTAAGGGAGAAGGAAGCAATAATCTGTTTATGATGTTATCACTTCAGAGTCTTTCATCTTCCATGCACTATTCCCTGAACTAAATAGAGCAGGAGGTATGAATCTCTGAAGTACTGATTATTCAGCCAAAACAGAGAGAGGTTAGGTAGATTATTTGAGGTCAGCATTGCTGTAGGTGAACGTAGGTATGCGAAATGTTTATAGAAAGACTGGGTCTACCTGGAAACAGTACTTGAAAAGAAATGGCATTGGTAGTATTATTAAATTAATGCCTTATAAAACACATATTTGAGAACATATAATGTTTTAAACACTTATTACAAATTAACAGTGAGGACCATGGGGTTGAGCAATAATCTCAAAAAAATACTTTGGAAGTTTGCACCTATATTTTTTCTTTCCATATAAATTTTAGTAGGTTCATCACCTAAAATGTGTTCTTCATAAAGAAAATAGTAATTGCTCAAATTAGTACTATATGACTAAAATTAGAAAATGAATGTGAGAACAACTAGAAGCCCTGGAACTAAAGGAAGCAAATTCACCTAAGAGGAGTAGAAGGCAGGAAATGAGAATTGAGCCATTCTTATCTCCTTGTACAAAGCTCAAGTCTAAGTGGATCAAAGACCTCCACATAAAACCAGAGACACTGAAATTGATAGAGGNGAAAGTGGGGAAAAGCCTCNAAGATATGGGCACAGGGAAAAAATTCCTCAACAGAACACCAATGGCTTGTGCTGTAAAATCAAGAATTGACAAATGGGACCTCATAAAATTGCAAAGCTTCTGTAAGGCAAAAGACACTGTCAACAAGACAAAAAGACCACCAACAGATTGGGAACGGATTTTTACCAATCCTAAATCTGATAGAGGACTAATATCCAATATTAGTTCAATACAAAGAGTTCAAGAAGCTGGACTCCAGAAATTCAAATAACCCTATTAAAAAATGGGGTACAGAGCTAAACAAAGAATTCTCAACTGAGGAATACCGAATGGCTGAGAAACACCTGAAAAAATGTTCAACATCCTTAATCATCAGGGAAATACAAATCAAAACAACCCTGAGATTCTATCTCACACCAGTCAGAATGGCTAAGATTAAAAATTCAGGTGACAGCAGATGCTGGCGAGGTTGTGGAGAAATAGGAACACTCCTCCATTGCTGGTGGGATTGCAAGCTTGTACAACCACTCTGGAAATCAGTCTGGTGGTTCCTCAGAAAACTGGACATAGTACTACCGGAGGACCCAGCAATACCTCTTCTGGGCATATACCCAGAAGATCTTCCAACTGGTAATAAGGACACATGCTCCACTATGTTCATAGCAGCCTTATTTATAATAGTCAGAAGCTGGAATGTACGCAGATGTCCCTCAGTAGAGGAATGGATACAGAAACTGTGGTACATTTACACAATGGAGTACTACTCAGCTATTAAAAACAATGAATTTATGAAATTCTTGGGCAAATGGATGTATCTGGAGGATATCATCCTTAGTGAGGTAACCCAATCACAAAATAAGTCACTAGATATGCACTTACTGATAAGCAGATATTAGCCCAGAAACTTAGACTACCCAAGATACATTTTGAAAAACACAAGAAAACCAAGAAGGATGACCATCGTGTGGATACTTCATTCCTCCTTCGAATAAGGAACAAAATGCCCATGAAAGGATATAGATACAGAGACAAAATTTAGAGCTAAGATGTAAGGATGGTCTATCCATAGACTACCCCACCCGGGAATCCATCCTATCATCAGCCATCATACCCAGATACTAATATACTTGCCAGCAAAATTCTGCTGAAGGGACCCTGATATAGCGGCCTCTTGTGAGGCTCTGCCAGTGCCTGGCAAACACAGAAGTGGATGCTCACAGTCAGCTATTGGATGGAACACAGGGCCCCCAATGGAGGAGCTAGAGAAAGTACCCAAGGAGCTGTATGGGGCTGCAACCCTGTAGGTGCAACAACAATATGAACTAACCAGTACCCCTTGAGCTTGTGTCTCTAGCTGCATATGTAGCAGAAGATGGCCTAATCGGCTATCACTGGGAAGAGAGGTTCCTTGGTCTTGCAAACTTTATATAACCCAGCACAGGGGAAGGCCAGGGCCAATTAGTAGGAGTGGGTGGGTAGGGGAGCAGGGGCGGTGGGGTATAAGGAACTTTCGGGATAGCATTTGAAATGTAAATAAAGAAAATAATAAATAAATAGAAAATGAATGTGAAGTAACTTTTATAGTTGAGTTGTATAGCACTCAAAATTTAACTAGGTTTCTAGATCCATTTATATATTTGTTATTAATTAGTTTTATTTTATGTGCTTGGGTATTTTGCCTGAATGAGTGTATGTCCACCACAGTTATAGAGGTCCTTAGTGGTCAATATTATATACTGTGTTCCCTTATCTGGAGTGACAGACTGTTGTGAGCTACTACATTGATTCTGGAAAGAGAAGCTAGGTCCTCTGTAAAATAAGAACCAGCTACTAATTGCTGAGCCATCTCCAATGTTTTTATGAGAAAGTGTATTTGTTGATAATCTAAGCTTCATTTAAACTGATAATCTAAAATATTAGAAACAATTATAATGAAGCAAAAGATTAATAATTTTCCAAAATTACTTTCAAGCAGAATTTGTTTTGTGAGAAACAAGATGATCTATTCTCTGAGAGCAGATCAGATGGACTGGTGTAGTTAAAAATGACCAAGTAAATCTTTTGGGATTGTGTAATTTTATGTGTGTGTATATCTATCAGATACAATGTTAATATGAGGTTCCATATTTGTCACACTGCACAGTTATATTCTGTATGTTTTATCCTGTATTAATACCTTTTTGATTATCACAATTCACATATCTAAGCGATTTGTGCCTATGTTCTTTTAAAAATCCTGTAATGTTTGATTATATACTTTATATATTCTGAACAATAGCCCTCTATTGCATGTAGAATTGGTAAAGATCTTGTCACCTTCTGTAGACTGCCATTTAGTACAAATGACTGATCTTGGACTTACGGAAGCTTTTCTGATTAATAAAGTCCCATTTATTAACTGTTGATATTTGTACCAGTACTATCAATGTTCGGTTCAGGATTTCTCCTCTTCCAAGAATTCAAGGCTATTCTCTGCTTTGTCTTCTATCAGGTTCAGTCTATCAGGTATTTTTGTTGAGGTTTTCAGTCCACCAGGATATAATTTTTTTTCAGTGTGATAAATATGGACCTACTTTATTTATTATAGTTCCATATGTTCATTTTATTGGAAATATCTCCAGGACTTCTGTCATGAAGTGTATTGAATTATTTCAAACACTTTTTTTTTTTGCTTATTATATGAAGATCAGGTTTTTTTTCTTTGAATTTTATTTATTTGATGGATTAGCCTTGCTGATATTTGTATATTAAAATATCCCTGCTTCTCTAAGATGAAGCTTACTTGATCATGTCTAGTGATTATTTTTATGTGTTCTGAGATTCAGTTTGCAAGTATTTTTTGAGTACTTTTACAAAAGGAAATTGGCCTTGAATTCTCTTTATGTGGTTTGGTATAAGGGTTACTGTGGCATCATAAAATAAATTGGGCATTTTTCTGTTTCTGATTTGTGGATTAATTTTATGAGTTTAGTGTTTACTCATATCTTTTAATTTTGTGCTAAACCAACATGCCCACTGCTGTTTTTGTTGGGACACTTTTCATGACGGCTACTATTTCACTATGGGGTTTAATCTGTTCAAATCAGCTATGTGGTCTAGATTTAACTTTGGAAGTGGTATCTATTGTCAAAGTCATTTTTTTTTTTTTTTTGATTTTAGAGTTGTGTGGACTCTAGGTTTCCAAACCATGTCCTAATGATTCCCTAGATTCCCTTGGTATGTCAATCTTTTCATTTCTGATATTGTTCATTTGAATATTCATTTTCTGCTTTTTAGTTAAATTGGATGTTATTAATTTTTTCAAAGAACCAAGTCTTCGCTTCATTGATTATTTACATTTTTACCTTTGTTTCCATTTTATTGATTTCACCTTCAATTTCTTTTTTATTTCTTCCTGACTACTCATTTTGGGCATTGTTTTCTTCTTGTTCTAGTCCTTTCAGGCGTTGTGTGGACTTAGTAGTATGAAATGAAATCTGTTCACTTTTTAAAATATAGGCCACTAGAGCTCTGAACTTGCCTCCTAGCCTCTTTTATTCTGTTCAGTAAGTTTCTGCATGGTTTTTATTTTTCATTTTATTCATACCTAGAAAGTTTTCAATTTCTGTTATATTTCTGTCTTCACCCATTTTCCATTCAGTAGACACTTGTTCAGTTTCCATGTGTTTTTACGCTTTCTTATTTCTTGTTTTTGTTGAGATCCCAAGTTATTCATGATAGGCTTATAGGATATAGGGAGTTATTTTGATAGTTTTGTATCTGTCGTGACTTGTAATGTGTCAGTATGTGGTCAATTTTGAAGTTAGTTCCAAGATAACCAAAGTAGAAGGTGTACTCTTCTGTATTTTGTGTTTGAGTAAAATGTTCTGTAAGTGTATTGTTAAATCAACTTGTGTTTCTTGTGACTATGAATTTGAGTGTTTGGAATACATTAGAAAACAATAAATAGTATCTTCCCTTAATGTTCTCTCATACTTTATCTTTTTTTTTTTTTTTTGCCTATTACAGACTCATTTGAATTCATTTGGTTTGAAATGTGTTCTGAGATCTGTTTTGGAACCTTCTCTATTCTGGTCTGTTTTCCTGCAAAAGCTTTTAATCTTCTTTAATATTTCTTCTCCACCATAAACTAAATACTTGGGACACAATTCCAAAATCTTTATTTTTTTTTAGTAGAAATGATAACATTTCTAAAACACACAATAAATGACCATGTTCCCCCTTCTCCTTCCTGTGCCCTCTCCTACCCATATCCCTCCCTCCCTCCCTATGCCCCCATAATTGCTTTATTCTCCCTCCCAAGTGGGATTGAGGCATCCTCATCTATGGCCTTCTGCTTGTTAACCTTCATGAATTCTGTGGATTATATCCTAGGTATTCTGTACTCTCTTGGTTACTATCCACTTATTATTGAGTACATGCGATACACATCCTTTTGTGTCTGAGATACCTCAATCAGGATGATATTTTCTAGTTCCATCCCTTTGCCTGCAATACTTATGAATCCTTGTTTTTAATAACTGAGTACTGTTCTATTGTGTAAACGAACCACATTTTCTGTATCCATTCTTCTGTTGTGGGATATATGTTTTGTTTCCAACTTCTGGCTATCACAAAGAAGGCCACTATGGACATAATAGAACGCATGCCAGTGTGGCATGGTGTGGCATCTTTTGGGTATATGCCCAAGAGTGGTATAGCTGTGTCTTCAGGTAAATCTATTTCCAACCTCCAGATCGATTTCCAGAGTCTTTGTACCAGTTTGCAATCTCACCAACAATGGCAGAGTGTTCCTCTTTCTCCGCATCCTCATCAACATTTATGCTACCTGAGATATTAATCTTAGCTATTCTGATTGGTGTAAGGTAGAATCTCAAGGACGTATTGATTTTTCACTTCCCTGATCACTGAGGACTTTGAACATTTCTTTAAGTGCTTCTCTATCATTTGAGATTCTTCTGTTGTGACTTCTGTTTAGTTTTATAACTCATGTTTTGATTGGATTGTTTGTTTGGTTTTGGGGAGCTAACCTTCTATAGAATGTGAGGTTAGTGAAGTTTTTTTCCCATTCTGTAGGTTGCTGATTTGTCCTATTGACTATGTCCATTGTCTTATAGAACTTTCAGTGTCATGAGGCCCTATTTATCAATTCTTGATCTTTGAGCCTGAACTATTGGGATCTGTTTAGGAAATTTCCCCTCATGCCAATGAGTTCAAGGCTCTTTTTCACTTTCTCTTCTATTAGATTCAGTGTATCTTGTTTTATGTTGAGGTCCTTGATCCACTTGTGCATGAGCTGTGTGCAAGGTGACAAATAAGGATCTACTTTCATTTATCCATATAAAGATTGTCAGTTAGACCAGCACCATTTATTGAAGATTTCTCTTTTCCATTGTATATTTTTGACTACTTTGTCAAAGGTCAAATGTCCTTAAGTGTGTGCTTTTATTTCTGTGCCTTCACTTCTATTCTATTGATCAAACTCTCTGCATCTATACCAATACCATTAAGGTTTCTTGTTTTTTGTTTTTTGTTTTTTTTGTGTGTTTTTATCACTACTGCTTTGTATTATAGCTTGAAGTCTATAGACTTAGCTGTGAATTTCCCGCTTTCTGGTCATTGCTTTAATAACAATCACTAGATTATATCTTTATTTTGGCTTTTGAAACAGGGCTTCTTCTTTGTAGCCCTTGATATCCTGGAATTTTCCCTGTAGTCCAAGGTGGACTAAGACTACGAGATCTGTCTGCCTCTGCCTTCCAAATACTTGATTATAGGCCTGTTTCACCACTGCTAGTCTAGGCATAAGTTTTATGTTTTGATTTGGCTTTTTTATTAACATGTACTATTGATTTTAAATTATGAAGATTTACAAAATAATCTTTTTCTTTGTTATTCAACATGTTAGTATAAAATTTAAGCACCAGTTCCTTGATCACATTCCTATATGTTTCATTTTGAAATACTTTTTTGAGGATTTCAGGAAATATATTTTGATAATATTCCTGCCTAGCTCCTCCCATATCCTTCTACTTATTCCCTACTGACCTGCATTTGTATTCTCAGGATTTCCATTAAATTTAATACACTTAATCCATTCATCCTGCTATAAAATCTAGAATGCATAATTATCTATTATAACATTAAAGCAACCTTTATGAAAATTGACTTTCTTCCGATCAATATCAATTGCTCCATGTTCCCTTTCTATGCTGGGATTTTGTCTGGCTGGAGCTTTCACGAGTCTTAGGAAACCTGCCACAACTATTGTAAAGTCATTTGTTCAACTTCTGTTTTGTGTCCAGAAAAGTGTTTCATCCATTGCCTCCAGATCCTACGGTCTTTTCCTAACTAGTTCCATCCCTGAGTCTCGGAAGTAAGGCATGTGATATAGCTATCACATTCAGAGGTAAGTCATCTGTGTTCTAGGTGTGCATCTCTATGATAATCATCAAGGCAGAAATAAGTTTTTTCAATGAGAGTTGACCAGTGGGGTACTCTATGGCCATATGCCAAGTCATTAAAAGTTGGTTTAGTATCAAGTTCATATAACATAGTAATAGTAGTAGGTACTACCTTTGGGCTATGACCAGTGAAGGGACAGATTCTGGCCCTATAATGGTGTCAGGTTGGGCTATATCTCAGGGAACAGCAGTCAAATTCAATCAGCCTGAAATATTCATGTTATTGTTGAACCAATGAGTAAATCTTTGTCAGAATGGTTTGATTATACTTCTCAGGAATCAACAGACAAATAGCTTTTCTTTGGGTAAATGAAAAATACATGACACAATATTTTAACTTTCCTAGTATGTGACTAATAAGTACATTATTTAATACTATGTCAAGTCCTCTCTTCGGTCTTTCTCAGTAAACAGTGTGTTCACTATTTAACAAATTATATACTATAAAATTTATGTTCGAATTTTCTGTATTAAAAGATATCTAAGTTCCATATAATTATGTTTGTAAAAATTCTTACATTTGTAAATATTTTTTCTTAGTTGCCATATGTGTTTTTTGCATAAAAATTTGTCGATTACTGATTTAGCTTAAACTTCTATCATTCCTCATACTAATATTGTTTTAAATGTTGATTGTTGTGTTTTTATGTTCTGGTTGAATTTCTTTAATATTCCATACATTATGACCATAACATTTTGAGCCACATTTTTGAAATATTTTTTATAAATAGCATACAACTGTATTGTGTTCATTAACACCATCTAATAACCTTGGCTTTACTTATAGAATTCAAATTGATTTATAGACTATATAGCATGCTTAAATCTACTAATTCTATATTTTTGTACACTGACTCTACATTTTATGTAATTATTTCCTTACATTTATTTTAGACTACAGTTTGCTCAACCATGTATTAATATTTTTATTACATTTTCTTGAACTGCTAGATAAACTTAGCTACCAATCCATCTAGTCTTTATGACTAAGGCAGTGATGGCTAATTCAATATATTTGTTCATATTTTATTGGACTTAATTTATGTCCTTGATATAATTTGGAAGATCTTTCTAATGATTTATGAATTTTTTCTTTAATGTATATGGGCATTTGTGTATATATATATATATATATATATATATATATATATATATATATGTGTGTGTGTGTTTTATTTGTGTGCATATGTGTATATATTTGTGTGTTTTTGTGTGTGTGTCTATGTATGTATAAGTGTGTATGTGTGTATGCATAGGAGTACATGACTATGTATTTTTGAATGGATGACACTGGACAGCATCAGGTATGGTTGTCGGAGAGACCATCCGTATCCTTTGGGATAAGATTTCTAACTTCCCTGGATATCATCAATTGGCCTATGCTAACTTGCGCGAAAGCCAAACAAACCCTCCTGTTTTTGTCTTTCCAGTGCTGGGATTAAAGCTTTCACTCTCACATCTTGATTTTGTATACAGTTTCTGAAGAACACACTCATGTTTACAAAGCAAGCATCTTAATAGTTAAATTTCCCCTGTGATTTGATTTTCAAATACCAAAGAAATAATTTTTCCTCAATCATTTTCCTTATTTAACGTATACTTCCTCTAATTATGAGCTTAGATGAATTCTCAGGTTTCTGTATAATTATATATCAATATAATACTAAGCTACCAAAAGTAGTTAGTTATTTTTTTCAAAACTTCTTTCATTTCTCAAGAAAGCACTATCTCATTTCTTCTTTCTTCTTCTTCTCTCCAGCTTATATTAGGCAATTGTCTCAGAGTTCTATTTAGTGTCTTTCTTTGTCTTTGACTGCTTCCTGGCTGTCAAAGAAGTTTGAATTAGCAATTACACAATACTATCATGGCCACTATAATTAAAATATCAATTTAGTATTCATATTATTTATCCACTTCCAAGAAATACACAAAATTTTCACACAAGTACACACACACACACACTCACTCACACATACCATTACCTTTGTCTATTTATTAATCTGTTTATTTCTATTCAGAGGTGAGAGATCTTCATAAGTCATTGCATGTAAGTAGGTAAAAAATATTCTTGAACTCACTTCAATTATAATACAAGTGTAGAATAATTGTTTCTAATATTAGTTTTATGCATTTATTTTCAGAATGAAAATTTAAAGAATATAATTGGTTATGCCTGATATTGTTTCTGTTAAGCCTGTAAAGTGATGTGCTTTAGAACTTTGTATGTGAATACCTTTTTCCACCTGTGAATTTTTCAAGAAATTCTTGAAAAAATCCATATTCTTGTTTTAGTTCATAGATCTCTGTTTTGTCCATGTGGGTTGACTTGGACGACAGCAGTCTCAAGGGTCATGGAAAAGAAAGGGTTGTCCATGTCTGGCATCTGAAATCTCAGCAGAAAATAACTTTGTATTGTACCGCCAGTGTGTCTCTCTACTCTGTGCTTATAGCCGAGATATGGTACTGGTAATTTCTCTTTAGCCCTCATTTCTTGTATCATAGGCAGTGAAAGCAAGCTCACTCACATGGTGTTGGTGCTCCATTTCCTCCCTTAATGCTCAAGGCCTTTGAAGTTTAGCCCTCAGGAAGTTTTCGGTTTCAGGATAATAAAGTACAGAAAGGGTCTCTAAACTTTCTTCTGTCGGATACATCAGAGTAGACCTCCTTGAATTTTTTACCTGGTTCAAAAAAAAAAAATGCTCACATTTAGTTTCCCATGTTCTCTACTAAGTGCTGAATACAGTATGATCACCTAGATTAAGGTTGACAGGGGCATATGAGAAATTAATTTAGTTGTCACAATTTTATAAAACCTCTTGCTTAAGAATTTCACTGGGAAATTCCAGTAATATTTCAAGTTACAACCTGAAGGTACACAATCTTTCAGGAACTCATCTGATTTTGCCTAATGTCCTTTTATCTTTTCTGGCTTCCCTTCTCTCACTTCCCTCCTGTTTGTGGATCCCTACAATCATAAACAAATCTCTTTTTTTACCTGTTCATTGTCTTGTCTTCCATACAATACTCTCTTCCATCAGATAATTTGCTGTGGTCAGACAGCCATCTCCTCATTTTTTCATTGTGCTTTTTATTTCAAACTTGAAAGTTAATTTTGGATAGTTTTGAATCCTATTGAATCTTAATATCTTTGCCAAATACATAAATAAATGTACACACATATGTTGTGTATGCTTTCCTGCCTCCATTGGATTGTAAATCCCTACAGAGATTGAATAGTGATGTATATGATATCTTTCCAGATACACTACATCGCATAGTTAGGCACATATTGGATACTCGCATATTCATCTGATTTGAAATGTAAAATGACACAATGTTTACACCTTGGAAGTTGTGACCCACAGAACCTAATGCTACCAGTGATTCTGTGAGGGTGATAAACTTAGATAACGATAACTTCAAATATTAATCAAACTACATCAATATTATTGTGCCTTCCTTGATTTCCATCCTTAACTCGTTGTCCTAAGTCCCCATAGTTTCTAGTCACTATGTCAAAATGTCCAGGAATGCAGGGGAAGATTCAGAAATGTTGTGAAATGCAGCCACACCGTGTTTAACAAACAACATAACAAAGGCATCTGTCACAACGCATTGCCTTCTGTTCCTGGGAGACTTGTGCCAGCACAGTGGCATGCTCACTGCCTTTTTTCTTCCTCTCTGCTGATTCTCTCTAATTAAACGTGGCATTCTCTTTCCATCACACCATGAAAAGGGCCCTCATTTTGGCAGGGAAATGGGGAAGATTGGCTAGGGAATAAATCATGCCACAAGCAATGTTTCCTTCTCAGATAGAGAATTTGGGCCAGGTCACCTCTATGAATTGATTTACAAGGATTGAAACACCCACATAAGGCCCTCTGAGTGACAGGCAAGCAAAAAAAAAAAAGGAAAAGAAAACATCTCTATTTTTGCACTCTGGTCATTAAAGCCTTGAATCCTTAGAGCTATTTGCTGTAACCTCATCCATGTAATTCTTACTTCCCTTTACATCTACATTTTGTTCTTAAGGTTTTTTTGTTTTTTTTTTCAGAAACAGATCTAATTCTAATACCGTGTTTTATGGTTTCTTTACACACCAACTTTATGTGGCTTCACCCCATGGAATATAAACTCAAGTCTAATCACGTTGACAATAGCAGCTTCTTAGATTCTGTACTTATGGTGTACAGGGAACTGTGCTAAATGGTTTTATGCATGTATTTCATGTAAGGCTCACAGTGATCTTTGAAGAATATGGTATTTTTCCCATCTGTTATAAAGAAAATAAATTGTTTTTAAAAGATGAAAAATAAAGTAAAATTAAAATAGATTGCATGTCTTGTGTCTGGTGATAGGAATAAGACTTATGGATCTTGTTATAAACATGCAAACAAACAAACATGTAATTACTAGTCAGTCTTCCTTTACCTATACATTTTCTTTGCTTCATGGTAAATTGCTGAAGCTTGAAACTTCTTACTTTAGAAAATGAGCTTGGCTTTCTATATGCAGATTTTTTTTCCTCTGGATTGTTGTCCTCAGGGTTTTGTTGTTGTTGTTGTTTTGACATGTTTTGTTTTGTTTTGCTTTACTGAAAAGTCAGATAAGCTCACTCCACCCAGGGAAGAAAACCATGCTTCAGACCTCTGTCCTTGCTGTCTGACAGAGTAATGTGTTTTTCAGCTGGCAAACTGTTATCCTTAAGATTTGCACCTTATTAAGGTGAAGATAATAGCATCAATAGCAACTTGCCAGTTCAAATTACTTTGTGTTTTTAAGTGTTTGTTTACTATTTTGTCTACATGAATGTCTTGTCTGAATGTTTATATACATATCACATGGGTTCTTGCTGTCTCTGGAGGTGAGAAGAGGGTGTAAGATCCTCTGAACTGAAACTACATCAGGATGTAGGACTCAGGGTGGGTGCTGGAAAGCAAATTACAGTCCTTGCTGAAAGCAACAATTACTCCTTACTCTCCAAACCCTCAAATTACAAGTGGCATTTAAAATAAACTGATTCATAAACTTTATCTTTCCTTACTCAGTGACTGCATAGTATTTCCCTCTCTTCCCACAAATGCAGAGTCGCTGACATATAGTCAGAAATGTAGAAAGCTTAACCATACTGACAATGATCTTTAAATTTTGCTTTGCTATTACATCAATTTGTTCAATTACCAAATGTTTCTTGAGCATCTATTTAGTACTATAATCCACAAATTAGTGATTTGGTAGTAAAGAGCTTAGATTTAACTTTTTTTTTCAAAATGACTTATTGTGTAATCTCATTAACATCAGTTGACAAGAAAAAAAATGTAACAGGTTAAAGGGAAAAAAAGACAAAACAAACAAAAAAACCTCAAACCAACCAAATAAACAAACAAAAAACAACAACAACAACAAAAATAGGTATTCCTAAAAGGAACAGCACATATTCCTTTACTTATTATACTTTGACATTGTGTTTTACAAACAGCTGGATCTTTATGAGGCCTATTTCACTACTATCTTCATTTTACATATTACTTCTTTAAAAAGATGAGAAAAATGATGAAGGAAAACAGGTTCTCAGGAATTAGGAGCTTTCAATTTCATCAACCCACAAAACAACAGACCTGAACCTGTTTCATCCTGAGAAGATCCCACATTACTGTCTGTCTTGTCACTGCCATCATTAGCTGTTTCCCAGAAAAGTCCAGCTTAGCATGACCAGAAAGACATCCTGCTTTTCATTGTGAAAGAAAGAAGCATAGTAGAGAGCAACATAATTTCTACCTGAATATTAGAGAGAGAATTAGAATTTAGAAGTTTCTCAGACCTTTAGTGCACAGTGGATTTCACAACATTAGATCTGCTTATTTTCCCATCTGGGGGTGGAGGAGAAATGCTACTGAGCATTCCAGACTATACCAGTTATCTGCAATTATAAATGGAACTGTTTGCCATGCTACATAATTCTGTGTATTCTATTTTATGATCAAGGTGTCCTGTTGCTTTTGAGCCCATGGTAAGACAGGGCTCGATGGTGAGAGCATATGGTGACACACTCATGGCAAGACATCAATGGGTGAAGAAAAACTGGGTTCCCAAAATCTCTGCTTTGGATTTTATATAACACTTTAATAGAAGAGCATGGTTTTACTTCAATAATTTAAAAATGTTATGTGAATATTTTTTGAAAATAGTGATTTGGAAGCTGACTGAATTTTATGTTTATTTTATATAGATGTTTAAAGTGGTGAAAAATCCTAGCATTATTTTTTTAATTACTACAAATTTATATTTGACCAATTCAGGTACAATATCAATTCAAAATTCAATGCCATCTTGTGAAAATCATCTTACAAAATTTTCTGATCCCTGATGCCAGTCAAACTAGAAAACTAAATAAAAAATACAACTATTTTTAATTTTATACTTTTGGTTTATATTATTTTTTCAGTTCTTCCGGGGCTTAATACAATGTGTAGTCATCATGTTAAGAGAAAACTCTTCTCAGATCTGAGCCACTTTCTTCCTTCCACACAACAGTGTTGGGTCCTTTGTTGGTATTGCTGTTTGCTTACTTATCTATCCAATGGTCTACCACAGCAGTAGTGCAGGTGACATTTCAGAGATGCATTTTAAAGAAAATGTATTAAAAAATCTATCCCATCAGCTAATAATTGTCAGTAGTCTCCAATTAAAGCTAGTGAGAAAATTGTATGTCTCGTCTCCATGGTGGGATTTAGTTTATCTTGAGCTAGCATGGTTGTAAATGCTGTCCCAATTGCTTTTTGTTTTTATATAGGTGTCAACATTCTATGCCTTGAAAATATTACAAGTCTAGGATATCAATACAAAAATTGTAGATAAAGAGGGAAAATTCAGAGTAGAGAGACTGATTTAAAGCTACTATTATGGCCCTAAACAGCTCGATATCTCAGAATTAATCTCCATAGAGAGAAGAAAAACTAGTCACTAGTTAAGAAAGTAGTTGAAAACTCCTTGCTAATTCTTTTATATTTATTATTATTATTATTATTATTATTATTGGTTTTTCGAGACAGGGTTTCTCTGTATAGCCCTGGCTATCCTGGAACTCACTTTGTAGATCAGACTGGCCTCGAACTCAGAAATTCGCCTGCCTCTGCCTCCCGAGTGCTGGGATTAAAGGCGTGCGCCACCACGCCCAGCTTCCTTGCTTATTCTTAATTTTACCCAGAGCAAATATTCATTCTAAATATTTTCACCTGAAATATACCACAGCCCTCTGATGTACACATTTAATTTTTCTATAAACCAGTTATCATTTTCTAAAAAGAAAATATCATTTTAAAAAAGAGAAGAGAAAGCCAGTTAAGAAATCCCAATTGCTATAAGGAAATAAAACTAAGCCAGATTCCACATCTACTGGTTTATGTTAGGGTGAGTCAAAAGACTCGTATTATATTGAAGGTAAGATAGGAGGAAGATAAAATCAAAACTGATTCAACTCAAAGTAGAAAATGTTGTTTACTGCTTAAAAATCCTTGGGCTTTGAAGTTCTGAAGTCATGAAGCTCATCCTTTGTGACTATTTTCTCTCTCTTTTTTTTTTTTTACATACATATTTATTTATTTTCTTATACACATTTATTTTCCTATCTATGTTCTCCTTTTTGGGCATTTAGGCTTCTTTATGATTCTTTTCTTGTAAGTATTCTTTCAGCCTATTAGTACTCATCAGCCTTGTTGGATATCCTATTAAATTATCCACTGAATTTTTTATTTCATCATTGTACTTTTCCATTTTAGATTTTTCCTGTGGTTATGTATTTTTTCTCTTTTTATTAGATATTTTCTTCATTTACATTTTGAAATGTTATTATCTTCTTATCCCAGCCTCTGTCACCCATTTCTATCAGATGAATGTATCTACTGGGCTCTAAACAAAAAGAAATTAGGAAAAGAAACATCTATATGTCAGATTATTGGCAGAAATGAAATACCTGTGATTATATATACTTAAAAATACATTGTGACTATCTTGAGATTATTTTGTCCATATTCAATTAGGTACTTTCTTACCCATGATCATTTCCTTCCCAGAATGCAAAGGAGTACAGAGAAGGAAGAAAGGCTAGCCAATATATTTCAGTAGAAAAGCATCCACATTTACTCCCCAAGGTACTTGTAAGCAGCAGAGAAACTCTTAAAAGAGTAGGGTTAAGTTCAGCCTGCACAAGTCTAGCAAGCAGTACTAATTTTGTACTCTGTATAAAATATAAAAATAGACAAATTTTGTATTTTCTATTTATTTTTCTAGTTTGACTGGCATCAGGGATCAGAAAAAAATTGTAAGCTGATTTTCACAAGATGGCTCTGAATTTTTTATTGCTGCCTGAATTGGTCAAATATAAATTTGTAGGAATTAAAAAATTAATGCTAGGATTCATTGCCACTTTAAACAGCTATATAAAATAAACATTCAGTAAGCTTCCAAATCATTATTTTCAAAAAATATTCACATAGCATTTTTAAATTATTGAGGTAAAACACTGCTCTTCCGAGGACACTCGCTTCCTTGACTGGCTGATTTCTTGAATGTGACTTGTTTTTTATTTATGAGCTGGTACCTCAGAACATCCAGTGTTGACCTGCAGCTAATGCTACTTCCTTGATAACTTATTCCATCCATGCTAGGAAAATGAACCTTCCTTGCAGAAATCACTCTTTCAAATAGTAAACATGCAGTATAAAAAAGTAAAAAAAGTATACATATGCATAGATATAGAATCATGGTTTTCCACTTTTCAACAAGATAGTGATTAATGAAATTCCTATAGAAAAGATCAATGACTTTATTTGGGAGAGTTTATTAAATTTATAAAAAATGTCAGACAGCTGATGAATGAAATAGAAATGAAATGAAATGAAAGAAAGAAAATATTTGTTCTTGGAAATGTTTTAAAATTACTACCATTTCTTAAACTAAGAAGAAATTTGACTTGACTGGGTTGAAGTGAAAATAGATTAGGGGAAGAAATAAAGAGAGGGAATGCTTGTTTGATTACTTTTACTTCTGCGCATATCCCATGAAACAAACAAAATCAAGCAATTGTTCAACACTGTAGTACAGATTCTTGCTCAAAACAGAACTTCTCAGAATAATTTTTGCTACTTTTTTTGTGTTTCAGCCCACTCAACTTTGGTTCTGGTTTAAGATTATGATCTATAACACCAGTCCTAAAATGCTGGTTATAAACAATGTGTTCCTGAATCTTTTTTTTGAGAACTTTAGCCTCATGCTAAAATTCTGTAACAGAAATAATCTTTTAAGCTACGTTTTCTGACTTTGAAAGTTTATGATAGCTTTAGAGAAAGAGAGAGGAGACAAAATGCATCCAAAAACAAACAAAACTCATGATTCCAAGTCACTATTAAAAATGGAACACACACACACACACACACACACACACACACACACACACACACACACACA